>NC_135325.1:44889499-45033652 GCF_048772815.1 Callospermophilus lateralis
AAACTTAATAATATTCCTAATCCTTACCATAAACATAACCCTTACCTTAACCTTAACCCTAAGCCTAACAATAACCATAACACTAACCTTAAATTAACTCAAAACCTAAACCTAATTCTAACTCTAACCATAATCCTAACCATAACCCTAAACTTAAAACTAACCCTAACCATAACACAAACCCTAACGGTTACCTAAGCCTAAATCTAACAAAAACCCTAACTCAAACTCTAAACCTAACACTAAGCCTAAACCTAACCCTAACTCTAAACCTAGCACTAAACCTAAACCTAAGACACACCCTAAACCTAAACCTAACTCGAACCCTAAATGTAACCCTATCCCTAATCAACACATTAAACCTAACCCTAATAATAACCCTAACACTAACCTTAACACTTACCGTAACTCTCATCCTAAAAGTGACCCAAATTCTAACCCTAACCCTAACAAGAATCCTAAGCCTAGCCTTAACCCTAACCCTAACACTAAATCTAACCCTAACCCTAACACTAATCCTAAACCTAACTTTACACCTAACCTACCCCTAACCTTACAAAAGCCCTAAACCTAAAAATAACCCTAACCCTAACACTAACCAAACCTCAACCCTAACCCAAACCCTGACCTTAACCCTAAACCTAAATCAAAACCTAATCCTAAAACTAAAACAAAACCGAACCCTAAACCTAACTCTAATCCTAACACAAACCCTAACTCTAACCCTAACCCTAGCCCTAACACTGACCCTAATCATAACCCTAACCATATTTCTAACCCTAACACAAGCCCTAACCCTAACAATAACAGAAACCCTAACATAACCCAAAACCTAACCCTAAACCTAAACCTAAACCTAACCCTAAACCCTAACACTAACCATAAACCTTACCCTAAAGGTAACACTAACGCTAACACTAAACCTAACAATAAAGCAAAACCTAAACCTATCTTTAGACCTAACACTAACCATAACCCTAAACGTATCCCTTACTTTACCACAAATCCTTACCCTAACCCTAACACTAAACCTAACACTAACCCTAACCCTAACGTTAACCGTTAACAAACACTATCCCTAAACAGAACATTAAACCTAACACTAACCCTAACCTTAAATCTAACTCTAACACTAAACCTAAACCTAAACCTATTTTAAACCTAAATTTAACCCTAACACAAACCCAAACCCCTAACACAAAACCTAACCCTCACCCTAACACTAACCCTAAGCCTAATCCTAACACTAACTAACCCTAACCCTAATCCTAACCCTAAATATCACCCTAACACAATTCCTAAACTGTAATCCTAATCCGAACCAAACCCTAACCTTAACCCTAACCTAAATCCTAACCATAATCGTAAACATAACCCTAACTCTACCCCAAAAACAACACCTAACACTAACCCTAACATACACCCTAAATCTAACTCTAACCCTAGACCGTACACTGACCCTAACCCTCAAAGTAATTCTCTCCCTAGCCAAACCCTAACCCTAAAACAAATTCTAACCCAATCCTAACACTAATCCTAACCCTAACCCAAACCATAACACTTTCACTAACCTTAACCCTAACCTAACTCTAATCATAACCTTAACCCATACCCTAACACTAACCCTAACCCAAACCCTAAAACTAAATCTTACTCTAAACCTAACACTAAACATAATACTAAACCTAAGCCTAACTGTAACACTAACTCTAACTCTAATCCTAAACCTAACACTAATGCTAACACAAATTCTAACCCGAACACTAACACTAACCCTAACATTAACTCTACCCCCTGCCCTAAGCAAACCCCAAACGTTACCCTAACACTAATCCTAACCTTCAAATTTAACATAAACATAACCCTAATCCTAAACCTAAAACAAATCCTAACCCTAACACTAAACCTATCTTTAAACCTAACCCTAACACTAACCCTAACCATAACACTAACCCTGATAATAAATCTAACACTAACATGACCCTAAACCTAACCCTAACCCTAGTCCTAAACCTAACACTAACCCTATCCCTAACTCTAACCCTAATACAAACCCTAACGCTAACACTAACCCTAACACAAACATAACCCTTAAAATAACCCTAACACTTACTCAACTGTAACCATAACCCTAACCCTAAAAGTTACCATAACTCAAACCCTCAAACTAACACTTACCTAAACCTAACCCTATCCGTAAACCTAACAGTATTCCTAACCCTAACCCTAACCCGAACACTAACCCTAAATCTATACCTAACAAGAACTCTAACCCTATTAATAACCCTAATGGTAACCCTAACCCTAACCCTAACAATGAAATTAACCCTAACCCTAAACCTAAACCTAAACCTTAATTCAAACTAACTTTAAATTTAACCCTAAACTTATTACAAACCCGAAAACTATCCCCTCCACTAAGCCTAACCTTAACAGTAATTCTAACCCTATTCCTAACCCTAACCCTGAAACAAACAATAACTGTAAGCCTAAAACTAACCCTAAACCTAAACCTTACCCTAACTCTAACACTAACCCTAAACATAACCTTAACTCTTACCCTAACAGGAATCATAAGCCTAAACCTAATACTAAACCTAACCCTAATCATCCTAATCATAACCCTAACCCTAACCTGAAACCGAGCCCTGAATCTAACAGTAAACCTAACCCTAACCCTACCCCAAACCTAAACCTTACCCTAACCCAAACCCCAAACATAACTTTAAAGATAATCCTAACCTTAACCCTAATCTTAACCCTAAACATAACAGAAACCCTAAACCTAAACCTAAACATAACACTAACCCTAACCGTAACCTTACACTAGCCCTAACCCTAACCCCACACCTAACACTAATTCTAAACATAACCCTAACCATAATCCTAATACTTACCCTAAACCTAACCTTATCTTTAACCCTAACACTAACCCTAACTCTAAACCTAACAATAACACTAACCCTAACTCTAACCCTAACCCTAACCCTCACACCAACCCTCATTCTAACCCTAACCTTTACACTAAACCTAATCTTAACTTTAACCCCAAAACTAAACCTAACAGGAACCCTAACCCTAAAACTAACACTAACCCTAACACTAACCCTAAATTTAACAAGAACAATAACCCTAACAGTAACACTAAACCTTATTCTAACACAAACCCTAAAACAAACCTTAACCCTAAACCTTCCCTAACCCTAACACTAACCCTAACCCTAACCCTAACCCTAACACTCACACTAACACTAATTTTAACCTAATCCTAACATTATCCCTAACCCCAACCCTAAACATAACACTAACCCAAACCCTAACATTAAACCTAAACCTAACATTAACTCTTATCCTAACACAAACACTAACACTAAGACTAACTTTTATCTTAACACTAACCCTAAAAGTAACACCAACCCTAATACAAATCCAAACTTAATTCTATTGCTAATCCTGTTTGTAACCATAACGCTAACCATAAACTTATCGCTAACATAAATCTTAACCCTAACCCTAACACTAAACCTAACACTAACCCGAACACTAACTTTAACACTAACCCTAACCCTAACCATAACACGAACCCTTACCCTCATTATAACACTAACCCTAACATTAACCCTAACTCTATCAATAACCCTAACCCTAAACCTAACCCTAAATGTAAGCCTAACCCAAACCCTATACAAAAAACTGACCCTAACCTAATCCTAACTCTAAACCTAACCCATATCCTAACCATAACCATAACTCTAAACCTAACCCTACCCCTAAAACAAACCTTAACTTCAACCCTAACACTAACCTGAAGACTAACCCTAACCCTAACCCTTACACTAACCCCAACCCTAACTCTATTCCTAAACATACACCTAACCCTAATCCCTAAAAATAACCCTAACCCTAACAATAACCCTAAACCTAACACTAAACCTAACACTTACAAAATCCCTAACCCTAACCCAAACACTAACTCTAATCAAACCCTAACTCCAGCACTTAACCTAACCCTAAACCAAACTCTGACAATTACCTTAAACCTAACTCTAAACCTGAAACTAATATTAACCCTAACCCTAACACTAACTGTAACTCTAACCTTAAACTTAATTCTAATTCTAACTCTAACCCTAACACATACCCTAACACTAACCCTAACACTAACACAAACCCCAACCCTAATCCTTACCCTATTCCTAACTGTAACCCTAATCTTAACCCTAAACCTAACCCTAATACAAACCCTAACCCTAACCCTATCACTAAATTTAACCCTAACACTAACACTAAAAATAACACTAACACTAATCCTAACCCTAACCTTAAATGTAAACGTAAACCTAACCATAAACCTAAACCTAACACAAACCCTAAGCTTAACCCTAACCCTAACCCTAATCCTAAAACTAACCCAAACATCAACCCTAACCCTAAAGCTAATCTTAACTGTAACCTTAAAATTAACACTAACCATAACACTAAATATAAGAAAAAACCTCACCCTAACCCTAATTTTAACAAAAACCATAACACTAACACTAACCATAATCTGAACCCTAATAATAACCCTAACTGTCCTGAACCTAACCCTTAATTTAATCCTAAACCTAAGACTAACCCTAACCCTAACCCTAATCCTAACACTAACCCTAACTCTAACCCTAAACATAACCTGAAAATTAACCTTAAACATAACAATAACTAAACCTAACACAAACCCTAACCCAAAACTTAATCCCAATTTTAATGAAACCTTAACCCTAACCCTTATCTAAACCTAACACTAACCTTATTCTTATCCCTAACACGTAGCCTAACTCTAAGCCTAACTCTAACAATTATCCTAAAGTTAATTCTAACCCTGAAACTAACCCTAACCCTAACCCTAACACTAACCCTAAGCCCAACCCTAACACTATCATTGACCCTAACCTGAACCCTAAACTTAAAACTATCATTAAATCTAACCCTAATACTGGCACTAACCCTAACATTAACCCTAACCCTAACCCTAACCCTAACTCCAACCCTTACATTAATATTAACACTAACATCAAACCTAAACCTAACTCTTAATTTTATCCAATTTGAAACTCTAACACTAACCCTAAACCTATCTTTAAAACTAACACTATCCCTAACCCTAAAACTAACCCTAACTCTAAACCTAACCCTAACACTAAATCTAACTCTAATACAAACCCTAAACTTTAGGATTAGTGTTAGGGTTAGGGTTACTTTTATGGTTAGTTTTAGGTTTAGTGCTAGGGTATGACTTTATGATAGGGTTAGGGTTAGTGTTGGGGTTAGGTATAGAGTTACATTTACGGTTAGTGTTGGGTATAGGTTTAGGGTTAGTTTTAGACTTGGGGTTAGGTTTAGGGTTACTGTTAGGCTTAGGGTAAAAGTTAGGATTAAGTGTTATCGTTAGGTTTAGGGTTATGGTTAGAGTTAGTATTATGGTTAGGGTTAGGGTTAGTGAAAGGGTTAAGGTTAGGTTTTGTACTAGAATTAGGGTTAGGTTTTCACTTAGTTTTATGGTAAGAGTTAGGTTTAGGGTTAGGGTTATGTAGAATTAATGTTATGATTATTGTTATGGTTATGGTTAGGTTTAGTGTTAGATTTAGGGTTAGGTTTTGTGTTAGGTTTAGTGATAGTGATAGGGTTAGTGTTTGTGTTTGGATTAGGGTTAGTGTTAAGGTTTCTGTTAGCGATACTTTGGGTTAGAGTTAGGGTTACAAATAGGATTAGGGTTAGAGTTAATGTTAGGTTTATGGTTAGTTTTGATGTTAGGGTTATGTTTAGGGTTAATGTTAGGTTTAAGTTTAAGGTGAGGATTAGGGTTAGTGATCAGGTTAGGGTTGGGGTTAGGGTTGGAGTTAGTGTTAGGTTTGGGTTAGTGTTAGGGTTAGTGTTAGTTGTAGGGTTAGTGTTAGTTTTAGGTTTTGTAAGGGATACGAATAGGGTTATGTTAAGTATAGAGTTAGATTTTTGTTTATGGTTTTTTAGGGTTATGGTTACGATTCGGTTTTGGAATAGGGTTAAAGATAGGGTTACTGTTCGGTTTATTGTCAGCGCTAAACCTAACTCTATCACTAAAACTAGTACAAACCTTAATTTAAACCATAACCCTAATCTTAACCTAACCCTAACCCTAAACTTAAACGTAATTCTAACACTAAACCTAACTCTAAACCTAACACAAACTCTATCTGTAACCCTAACACTAAACTAACACTAACACTAACCCTAAAACTAAACCTAAGCATAACCCTATACCTAACCCTAATCCTGTCCCTAACCATAACCTTAACCTTAAATCTAACACTAAACCTAACCCTAAGACTAAAAGTAAACATAATCTTAAGCTTAAACATAACACTAACCCTAACTCTAACACTAACACTTAGACAAAACCCTACCCTATACAAAGCGTTACCCTAAACCTAAACCTAATCCTAACAAATACCCTAACTCTAACTGTAACCCTAACCCTAACACTAACCTTTAACTTAACACTAAATGAAACCCTAACCCTAACACTACCCTAAGTATAATACAATCCTAAGTCTAACCTAACAGTAACCCTAAATTAACACTAAAACTAACCCTAACTTAATGCTAACTCTAACCCTAACCCAAACTCTAAAACTTAATTTAACCCAAAACCTAACCCAAACCCTAACAGTAACACTAACCCTAACACAAAATCTAAGCCTAACACAAACCCTAATCATAACCTTAACCCTAAACTACCCCTAAACCTATCCCTAAGCCTAACCCGAATCCTAACCTAAAACACAAACCTAAACTTAACCCTAACCCTAACATTAACACAAACCCTAAAACTAACCTTAACATTAAACCTAATCCTAACCCTAATCCTAGACCTAATTCTAACCTTATCTTTATCCCTAACACTAAACATAACACTAACATTAAACCTAAAACAAACCCTAAACTTAACACAAACCCTAAACCTAAATGTAATACTAAACCTAAATCTCACACTAAACATAGCCTTTACAATAACCCCAAACCTCACCCTAGCCCTTACACAAATTCTAACCAGAACCAGAACTAGAACCCTAACGTATACCCTAAACTTAACCCCCACCCTAATACTAACACTAACCCTCACCCTAACCCTAACACAAATCCTAAGCCTGATGCTAACTATAACCCTAACACTTACATGAATCATAACATTAACACTAATTTTAACACTAACCCTAAACCTGACCTTAACCCTAACCCTAACACTAGCCCTAACACTAAAACTAACACTAAAACTAATCCTAATCCTAACCCTAACCCTAACACTAAACCTAAAATTAACCCTAACACTAACCCTAACACTAACTCTAAAACTAACCATAACCCTAACCCCAACCCTCTCCCTAACCCTAACATAAACCCTAACACAAACCATAACACTAAACCTAACATAACCCTAACCCTAACCCTACTTCTAACACTAACCCTAACTTTTTACCTAACATGAACCCTATCCCTAACCCTAACACTAATATTAACTCTAAACCTAACATTAACACTAACCCTAAACCTAGCCCTAAAACTAACCCTTAGCCTAACAGTAATGGTAACCTAACTTTAACTGTAACCCTAACCCTAACTCGAACCCTTTCACTTACTCTAACAATAAACCTAACCAGATCCCTAACACATAGCCTAAACTTAAACCTAAACCTAACTGTAAAATTAACCATAAACCCAAAGCTTACCTTAATCCTAAAACTAACACTAACCCTAACTCTAAGCTAAACCTAACCCTAACAATAAACCTAACTCTATCCCTACAACTAGCACAAAACCAAACTTAAACCATAACCCTAATCCTAAATTAGCAGAAACCCTAACTTAAACCATAACCCTAACACTAAACTTAACCCTAACCCTAACACTAACACTAAATCTAACCCAACACTAACCTTACCCCTAACCCTAACCCTAACACGAATGCTAACCCTAACGGTAATCCTAACCCTAATACTAACTCTAACTGTAACCCTAGCCCTAAACTAATCCTAACCCTAACACTAACCCTAACACTAAAACTTACCCTAACACTAACACTAACCCTAACACAAAACATAACTTTTACCCTAAACCTAACCCTAACCCTATCACTAACTGTAACACAACTCTAACCCAAACTGTAATGATAAACCTCTCCTAACCCTAACCCTAAGCCTAATCCAACTTTTAATACCAACCTTAAACCTAAAACTAAAATGAACCCTATCTGTAAACCTAATACTAACCTTATTCCTAACCCTAATAATAACATTAAAATTAAACCCAACCCTAAAGCTAGCCCTAACCCTAATACTAACCTTAAATCTAACACTAAACCTAACCCTAAGCTGAAACGTAAACTTAATCCTAACCCTGACCCTCTCCCTAAACCTACCCTAACCATAATCCTAAACCTTACACAATCCTTAACCTTGATGCTAACATTAACCCTAACCCTAATGTTAATACTAAAAGCAACCAAAACCCAACCCTAAAAATACTGCTAATCCAAACCCTAAATTTAACCACACACCAAAAAATAACCCTAAACCTAAAACAAACCCTAACCCTAACTCTAACACTAATCCTAACACAAACCCTAACATTAATCCTAACCCTAACCCTAACACTAACTCTAACCCTAACCCTAAACCTAACTTTAACACTAACCCTCACCCTAAAACAAACCTTAAACGTCACCATAACTGTAACTTAAACCTAATCCTAACCCTAATCTAATGCTAATACCAACCATAACCCTAACTCTGAAACTAACTTTAATCCCATATCTATACTTACACTAACCCTAACAAAAAATCTAAAGCTAAAACAAATCCTAACTCTAACCCTATCTGAACCATAAACCTATCCCTAAACCTATCCAAAATTCTAACCAAAACCATAAACGTAACCTTAACCCTAACCCTAACATCAACACAAACCCTAACACTGACACTATCACTAACCCAAACCTAACCATAACACTAATCCTTAAACTAACCCTAATCCTTACCCTAAACCTAACACTTAATCTAAAAGTAACTCTAACCCTAAACATAACACTTACCCTAAATTTATACTTAACACTAACCCTAACAATAACACTAACCCTAACACTAAGCATTACATTAAACCTAACCTTAACCCTTACACAAACCCTTAACCCAACCCTAACGCTAACCCTAACACTAACCCAAACCCTAACCCTAAACCCCAAACTAACCTTAAACCTTGTACTAACTCTAAACCTATCTTTAACACTAACACTAAACGTAACCCTAACCCTAACCCTATCCCTAACCCTGACACAAACCTTAATCCAATCTCTAACTTTAGACAAAATATAACCCTAACCCTACCCTTATATAATCCTAAAACTGACTGTAACCCTAACACTAACACTAACTCTAAAAATAACCCTAAACCTAACCCTAACATTAACTGTAACCCCAACACTAACCTAACACTTACCATGAACCTAACCCTAAACCTAACATTAAACCTAACACTAACTCTAATTCTAACATTAAACCTAAAACTAAGCCTAAGCCTAACCCTAACACTAAGAGTTATTCAAAATTTAACACTAACCCTAATTCTAGCCCTAAATATATTTGTGACCCTAACACTAACCTATTCCCAATATCTAACAAAAAATCTAACACTGGAGATCCAACATGGCGGCGGGCAGAGAGGCTGCACTTTCAATACACCCCCAGTGATGGGGTCATAAAGTTGCAAGGATAACTCTTGGATTCTACCAACAGAGAATCTCCTAGCAAAATTCCACTGAAGAGAGTCTGGCCGGGAGCTACTAGGATTTTTTTGAAGCATCTGTGTGACCCGGACGAGCAAACCCTGCCACGAGACGCGGATCCACCAGCCACAGTTCGCGCACCGTGGGCGCAGTTGCAGATCCGTCCACCCGCCCTCAGCCAAAGTGACTGGGTCGTGCTAGACTCCGAGACGCAGCTTGGCAGGAAGAAGTCTTTAGCCAAGCCTCCACGAGCCAGGAGCAGAGGCCAACCGGGCCAGACCAGTCCCACCCCTCCCTTCGGACACTCTGGCAAGGAGCCTGGTGCCCGCCATAGCAGAGAGGTGACGTCATCAGAGTTTGGCCGGCGGAATTCCTTCCCAGCGGAATCCACTTTAGCAGGTGTGTGACTCCCCATTCTGATACAAGCAGCCAGGAAACTTTATTGACTTCTCAGGGGTCATGTCCATAGGGAATCAGAGGGGATCCCCGACCCCCAGACCCCCATATCACCAGCGGTGACTCCCAAGGTCTTAACCACCAGTTTACCACAGCACTGCGGCTTAAAAGGGACATGCGGTGGGGCTGCAAGTGTAACTACATCTCTGGGAAATTACTTCTGGAGAACAGGACCTGGCTGGCAGGCTGATAGGAGGAAGGGGGTTAAGGGCTGGAGAAGTGAAATGGCTCTGGACTGACAAGTCTGAGAGACTCCCAGGAGACGCCTTACACAAATAGTTCTTGGCAGGTAGAGAGCAGAAGCTCCGCTATGAGGGCACAGCTCCACCTACTGGAAGAGAAGAAGGTGGATCTCTAAGACTTTATTTTTGTTGTTGTTGTTGTTGTTGTTGCAGTTGTCGATTTTTTTTTTCTCTCCTTCTTCTCTCTCTGTTCCTTTATCCCCTTTTCTTTCTCTCTGTCTATCTCATTTCAAGTTTTATTGTTCTTTTTATTCCCCTCTAATCTATCTCTCTATATATCTTTTTTTCTTTTTAACAGCACCTTCATTCCCCTACCCCCCAACTTTCATCCCAAGCATTACATCTTCCATTTTGTGTAATTGTCTAAATGCAAATAGGTGAATGTCTCGAGGCTGTCTATAAGACTCCTAAATACCTAGCTACTACCAACACCCTGATCCAATTGCCCGGTAGTATCCACCTTCAGTGGAGCAATCTTCTAAAGTAGCCAAGACATACTAACCATCGTACCACCAGAGCACCCATCCTAAACATATAGTCCTAAGAACAAACAGCAAATCATTATATGCATACAGAACCTAGAAGCCTTATATGAATTGAATGAATCAGCTTTAAAGTAAAACAAAGCCCAACATTTCTTGGCATAATCTCCCACCACAAAAGAGAGACAACAAAGATATACAAAGCCAAAATAAATGTATAGGAGAAAGCAGTTACAAAGCAGTCAAACAGAGCTGGAAAGCAACGTGAATAATATGAAAAAACAAAGGAAAAAAGGGTTACAAACAATGCAGGACAACCTAAATATACAGGAGGACCTAGAAGAATCAGAAACATGGACAGGGAAAGAAATCAAGGCATACCTAACTCAGATGGAACGGAATATTAGAGAAGACATGAGACAGCAAATCCAAGCATTGAAAGTATATTTTGAAAAGGAACTAACCACACAAATTCAATCCGCAAAGAATGAGCTTCACCAGGAGATAGAGGTGTTAAAAAAAGTCAAGCTGTAATCATAGAAATGCAAGAAACCATAAATCAGATTAGAAGCGCTAATGAGAATATTACAAACAGACTAGATCAAGTAGAAGTCAGAACATCAGATAATGAAGACAAAGTTTATCAACTTAAAAGAATATAATCAACACAGAAAAGATGCTTAAATCTCACGAACAATCGATCCAAGAGATATGGGATCTCGTCAAAAGACCAAATTTGAGAGTCATTGGGATAGAAGAAGGCAAAGAGGTTCAGTCCAAAGGAATGGATAGCTTATTAAATGAGATAATACTAGAAAACTTCCCAGAGATGAAAGATGGAATGGATTGCCAAATCCTGGAAGCTTACAGGACCCCAAACATCCAAAACCATAATAGACCAACTCCAAGACACATAATTATGAAGATAGCTAACATACAGGACAAGGAGAGAATACTAAAAGCTACGAGAGAAAAGAGGCAGATTACATTTAGGGGTAAACCAATTAGGTTAATGACTGATTTTTCATCACAGACTTGAAAGCGAGAAGATCCTGGAACAACGTATTTCAAACACTGAAAAATAATGGATTCCAACCAAGATTACTGTATCCAGCAAAACTAAGCTTCAGATTTGACAATGAAATTAAAATATTTCATGATAAACAAAAGCTAAAAGAATTCGCAGTCAGAAAACCACAACTGCAAAGCATTTTGAGAAAAATATTACAAGAAGAGGAATTGAAAAATAGCGCCCAAAACTAACAGTGGGAGGTATCTCAGTAAAGGGGGAGAAAAATAACCAAAGAGGGAAAACTAGCCAATCTAAAATAAACAAATAAATAAACATGACTGGAAGTACACACCATATTTCAATTGTAACCTTAAATGTTAATGGCTTAAATTCACCAATCAAGAGACATAGGCTAGTAACCTGGATTAAAAAAAAAAAAACAAATCCAACATTATGCTGCCTTCAGGAGATTCATATGATAGGAAAAGACATACACAGTCTGAAGGTGAAAGGTTGGGAAAAATACCACTCACATGGCCCTTGGAAGCAAGCAGGAGTGGCCATACTCATATCGAATAAAGTCAACTTCAAACCTAAGATAATCAAAAGGGATAAAGAAGGACACTATATACTGTTAAAAGGAACCATCCACCATCATGACATAACAATTATCAATTTGTATGCACCAAACAATGGTGCTGCAACGTTCATAAAACAAACTCTCCTCAAGTTCAAGAGTCAAATAGACCACAACACAATAATTATGGGCGACTTCAACACACCGCTCTCGCCATTGGACACATCCTCTAGACAAAAGCTGAACAAAGAAACTATAAAACTCAATAACACAATCAATAACCTAGACTTAACCGACATATATAGAATATATCAACCATCATCAAGTGGATACACATTCTTCTCAGCAGCACATGGATCCTACTCAAAGATAGACCATATATTATGCCATAGGGCGACTCTCAGTAAATATAAAGGTGTGGAGATAATACCATGCACCATATCAGACCATAATGGAATGAAACTGGAAATCAATGATAAAAGAAGGAAGGAAAAATCCTGCATCACCTGGAAAATGAACAATATGTTACTGAGTGATTAATGGGTTACAGAAGATATAAAGGAGGAATTCAAAAAATTCCTAGAGATAAACGACAATACAGACACAACATACCGGAATCTATGGGACACAATGAAAGCAGTTTTAAGAGGAAAATTCATTTCCTGGAGTTCATTCCTCAAAAAAAAAAAAAAAAAAGAAAAAACCAACAAATAAATGAACTCACACTACATCTTAAAACCTTAGAAAAGGAAGAGCAAAACAACAGCAAATGTAGCAGAAGACAAGAAATAATTAAAATGAGAGCGGAAATCAACGAAATTGAAACAAAAAAAAACTTTGAAAAAATTGATAAAACAAATAGTTGGTTCTTTGAAAAAATAAATAAGATCGACAGACCCTTAGCCATGCTAACGAAGACAAGAAGAGAGAGAACTCAAATTACTAACATACAGGATGAAAAAGGCAATATCACAACAGACACTGCAGAAATACAGAAGATAATTAAAAAGTATTTTGAAACCCTATATTGCAATAAAATAGAAGATAGTGAAGATATCGATAAATTTCTTAAGTCATATGATCTGCCCAGATTGAGTCAGAAAGACACACACAATTTAAACCGACCAATAACAAAAGAAGAAATTGAAGAGGCCATCAAAAGACTACCAACTAAGAAAAGCCCTGGACCAGATGGGTATACAGCAGAGTTTACAAAACCTTCAAAGAAGAATTAATACCAATACTTGTCAAGCTATTTCAAGAAATAGAAAAAGAAGGAGCTCTTCCAAATTCATTCTATGAGGCCAATATAACCCTGATCCCAAAACCAGACAAAAACACTTCAAAGAAAGAAAACTATAGACCAATGTCTCTAATGAACTTAGATGCAAAAATTCTCAATAAAATCCTGGCAAATCGAATGCAAAAGCATATCAAAAAAATTGTGCACCATGATCAAGTAGGATTCATCCCTGGGATGCACGGCTGGTTCAACATACAGAAATCAATAAATGTTATTCACCACATCAATAGACTTAAAGATAAGAACCATATGATCATCTCGATAGATGCAGAAAAAGTATTTAACAAAGTACAGCATCCCTTTATGTTCAAAACACTAGAAAAACTAGGGATAACAGGAACTTACCTCAACATTGTAAAAGCTATATATGCTAAGCCTCAGGCTAGCATCATTCTAAATGGAGAAAAATTGAAGGCATTCCCTCTAAAATCTGGAACTAGACAGGGATGCCCTCTCTCACCACTTCTATTCAATTTAGTTCTTGAAATACTAGCCAAAGCAATTAGACAGACAAAAGAAATTAAAGGCATAAAAATAGGAAAAGAAGAAATTAAATTATAGTTATTTGCGGATGACATGATAATATACTTAACAGACCCAAAAGGGTCTACAAAGAAACTGCTAGAGTTAATAAATGAATTCATCAAAGTGGCAGGATATAAAATCAACACGCATAAATCAAAGGCATTCCTGTATATCAACAACAAAACTTCTGAAATGGAAATGAGGTAAACCACTCCATTCACAATATCCTCAAAGAAAATAAAATATTTGGGAATCAACCTAACAAAAGAGGTGAAAGATTTATACAATGAAAACTACAGAACCCTAAAGAGAGAGATAGAAGAAGATCTTAGAAGATGGAAAAATGTACCCTGTTCATAGATAGGCAGAATTAACATCATCAAAATGGCGATATTACCCAAAGTTCTCTACAGGCTTAATGCGATGCCAATCAAAATCCCAACGGCATTTCTTGTAGAAATAGATAAAGCAATCATGAAATTCATATGGAATAACAAAAGACCCAGAATAGCAAAAGCAATTCTAAGCAGGAAGTGTGAATCTGGAGGTATAGCGATACCAGAGTTCAAACTGTACTACAAAGCAATAGTAACAAAAACAGCATAGGTACTGGTACCAAAACAGGCAAGTGGATCAATGGTACAGAATAGAGGACACAGAAACCAATCCAAAAAATTACAACTTTCTTATATTTGATAAAGGGGCTAAAAACATGCAATGGAGGAAGGATAGCATCTTCAACAAATGGTGCTGGGAAAATTGGAAATCCATATGCAACAAAATGAAACTGAATCCCTTTGTCTTGCCATGCACAAAAGTTAACTCAAAATGGATCAAGGAGCTTGATATCAAATCAGAGACCCTGCAACTGATAGAAGAAATAGTTGGCTCCAATCTACATATTGTGGGGTCATGCTCTAAATTCCTTAATAGGACGCCCATAGCCCAAGAGTTAATAACAAGAATAAACAAATGGGACTTACTTAAACTAAAAAGTTTTTTCTCAGCAAGAGAAACAATAAGAGAAGTAAATAGGGAGCCTACATCCTGGGAACAAATCTTTACTCCTCACACTTCAGATAGAGCCCTAATTTCCAGAATATACAAAGAACTCAAAAAATTAAACAATAAGATAACAAATAACCCAATCAACAAATGGGCCAAGGACCTGAACAGACACTTCTCAGAAGAGGACATACAATCAATCAATAAGTACATGAAAAAATGCTCACCATCTCTAGCAGTCAGAGAAATGCAAATCAAAACCACCCTAAGATACCATCTCACTCCAGTAAGATTGGCAGCCATTAGGAAGTCAAACAACAATAAGTGCTGGCGAGGATGTGGGGAAAAGGGTACACTTGTACATTGCTGGTGGGACTGCAAATTGGTGCGGCCAATATGGAAAGAAGTATGGAGATTCCTGGGAAAGCTGGGAATGGAACCACCATTTGACCCAGCTATCGCCCTCCTCGGACTATTCCCTGAGGACCTTAAAAGAGCATACTATAGGGATACTGCCACATCAATGATCATAGCAGCACAATTCACAATAGCTAGACTGTGGAACCAACCTAGATGCCCTTCAATAGATGAATGGATAAAAAAAATGTGGCATCTATACACAATGGAGTATTATGCAGCACTTAAAAATGACAAAATCATGGAATTTGCAGGGAAATGGATGGCATTAGAGCAGATTATGCTAAGTGAAGCTAGCCAATCCTTAAAAAACAAATGCCAAATGTCTTTTTTGATTTAAGGAGAGCATGTAAGAACTGAACAGGGGGAAAGAGCATGAGGAAAAGATTAACACTAAACGGAAATGAGTGATGGGAGGGAAAGGGAGAGAGAAGGTAAATTGCATGGAAACGGAAGGAAACCCTCATCGTTATACAAAATCACATATATGAGGTTGTGAGGGGAAAGGGGAGGAGAAGGGAGAGAACTGAACAACAACAGATGAGGTAGATTGGGAAGATGGGAGGGGAGGGGAGGGGGGATAGTAGGGGATAGGAAAGGCAGCAGAATACAACAGTCACTAATATGGCATTATGTAAACATTGTGAATGTGTAACTGATGTGATTCTGCAATTTGTATTTGGGGTAAAAATGGAAGTGCATAACTCACTTGAATCAAATGTATGAAAGATGAAAAAAAATTAAAAAAAAAATCTAACACTAACCATAACCTAAAACAAACACTAACACTAATACTAACCCTAACCATAACATTAAATTTAAACCTAAACTTAACCCTAAACCTAACCCTAAAACTAATCCTAAACCTAACCCTAAAACTAACTTTACCCCAAATCCTAACTGTAAACAAAACCAGAACCCTAACTCTAACACAAACCCTAATCCTAACCTAACACTAATCCTAAACCTAACCAGAACCCTAAAAAACACTAACACTAACCTTAACCCTAAAGTTAACCCTAACTCTAACACAAACCCTAAACCTAACTCTAACACCAACCCTAAACCTAATCCTAACCATAATACTTACACTAAACCTAACCCTATCACACACCCTAAACCTAAACAAAACTCTAACCCTAAACCTAACCCTAAACCTAATCATTACACTAAACCTATCCCTAACTTAAATCCTAACACTAGTGGGGAACCTAACCAGAAACCTAACACATATCCTAACCATAACCCTAACCCGAACACTAACACTAACCCTAACCCTCACGATAACAGTGACCCAAACCCTAACACTAACCCTAACCCTCACCATAACAGTGACTCAAACCCTAACTCTAACCATTTCCTCTAAAATGAATCTTAAACCTAACCTTAACCCTAACCCTAAACCTAACACTAATCTGAAATGTAACCCTAACCCTAACACTAACCTTAAGCTTAACCCTAACACTAACCTTAACCCTAACCCTAAAATTAACCATAAATCTAATCCTAAACCTAACACTAGCTTTAACACGAACTCTAACCCTAATCCTAACACTAACCCTAACCCTAACTCTGACACTCACACTAAACCTAATTCTAACCCTAACCCTTACACAAACTGTAAACCAAATTTTAACAATAACACTATATCTAATACTAGTCCTAACCCTAACCCTAACACTAACCCTGACGCTAAACCAAACAGTAACCAGAACTCTAACCCTAACCCTAACCCAAACCATAACCCTAACCCTAACACAAAGCTTAATGCTGACCAAAAAATAACCCAAACCTTAACCCTAACCCTAACATCACACTAACCCTAATCGTTACCTAACCTTAAGACTAACCATAACACTAATTCTAATATTAACAGTAACCCTAACATTAACCTTTACCTAACCCTAATTCTAACCCAATCCCTATGCCTAACCCTAAAAGTAACACACAGCCCACCACAAATCTAACCTAATCCTAACCCTAACCCTAAACTTAACCCTAACCCTAACCCTAATACAAACCCTAACCATAACCTTAACCCTAAGACTAACCCTAATCCTAAACCTCACCTTAACACTAAATCTAAAACTATGCCTAACGATAACCCTAACACTAATAATAACACTAACCGAAACTCTAATCCTAAACCTAACCCTAACCCTGAACCTAAACCTAACACTAACAGTAACCCTAACCATAAAATTAACCCTAAACCTAACCCTAAAACTAACTCTAACCATAATCTTTACCATTACCATAACTGAAACCCTAGCCCTAACACCAACCTTAACCCTAACCTAACCCTAACACTAAAACAAACCCTAAACCTACCTCTAAACCTAACCCTAACAAAAACATTATCACTAATCCTAACACTAATGTTAACCCTAACCCTAAAACATAACCTAACCCTAACCGTAAACCTAAACCTTACTCATAAAATAAACCTAACACTAACCCTAACATTAACACTAATCGTAACCCTTAGGAGAAACCTTAACACATAGCCTAACCATAACTCTAAAACTAACACTTACCTTAACCCTAACCCAAACACTAACACTAATTCTAAACCTAACCTTAATGCGAAAACTAAGCCTAAACCTAACCGTAACTCTAACCTTCACACTAACACTAACCCTAACACTAATCCTAACCCTAACCCAAACCCTAAACCTAACCCTACACAGCCGTAAACCTATCTGTAACCCTAACACAATTCCTAAGAGTAATCATAACCATAACCCTAAGCCTAACCCTAATATTAACCCAAAACCTAACCTTAACCCTAATCCTTACCCTAAACCTATCCCTAAACCTAAAACTTACACTACATGTAACACTAACTTTAACCCTAACACTAACCCTAATGGTAACCCTAACACTATGCATACCACTTACCCTAACCCTAAATTTAACCCTAACCCTAAGACAATCCCTAACATTATCACTAACACTAACTCTAACCCTAAACATAACCATAACACAAAATCTATCACGAAATATAACCCTAACACTAACAGTAAGCCTAACCCTAAACCTAAACCTAAGACTAAACCTAACCCTCACACCAATGCTAATTCTAACTCTTACAATACCCTAAACCTAACTTTAACCCTAACACTTAACCTAATCCTAATCTGAAACCTAACCCTAACACTAATTCTAACCCGAACCATAACACTAAACTTAACACTTGGCCTAAGCCTAACAAAAACCCTAACCCAAACCTTAACCCTAAACATAACCTAACCCTAACCCTAACCTTTACCTAAACGTAACCCTAATCATAACACTAACTCTAACACTAACCCTAACACTAAAAATAACCAAACGCATCACTAACCCTAACCACAACCCTAATCCTATTAGTAACCCTAACGCTAAATCTAACCCTAACACTGATCCTAATATTAACCCTAAAACTAAGCCTATCCCTTACCCTAACAGTAACACTAAACTAATAATAATAGTAACACTAACCCTCAGCACAAATCTAACTCTAATTTAATTATATTCATAAACCTAAAACTAATTCTAATCCTATACCTAACACAAACCCTAACACTAACACTAACCCTAAAACTTTCATTAACCCTAACACAAAACCTAAAACAAAACCTAACCCTAACTATAAAACTAACCCTAACAGTAACCCTGACCTTTAGCCTAACTCCAACCTTAACCCTAAGCCTTACCCTAAAACTAACTCTAAACCTAACCCTAAGCCTCACACTGATGCTAAACCTAACCCTAAAACTTATCCCTAAACCTAACACTATCACTAAAAATAACCCTAATCCTAACCATAAAAATAAATCTAACCCGAACCCTAACCCAAACAATAACTCTAAGTTTAATCCTAATCCTAACCCTACCCATATCCCTAACTTTAACCCTAACATTAAACATAACCCTAATCCTAACCATAGCAATTACCCTAAATCTAACTCTAAACCTAACCTTTACCCTGACACTAATGCTAACCCTAACCCTAAACCTTACACTAACCCTAAACCTGTCCCTAAACCTAAACCTAACAAAAACACTAAACCTAACCCTAAACCTGACACTAACCTAACCTTAACACAAACATCAACCCTAACCCCAAGCAAAAAAAAACCCTAAATTTAACCCTAACCCTAACACTAACACTAACCCTAACTTTAAACCTAACCCTAACCCTAAGACTAATCTTAAGTGTAAAACTATCCCTAACACTAACCCTAACACAAACCCTAAGACAAACTCTAACACTAACCCAAAACCAAATCCTAACCCTAATGCTAAAACTAACCATAACCCTGTTCCTAACCCTACCCTAACTCTAACCTTAACCCTAACCCTAACATAAACCCTAACACTAATCCTCACACTGAAACTAACTCTAACCCTTAACTTAACCCTAATCCTAACCCTAAAACTTACAATAATCCTAAACCAAAACTAACCCTAACCCTCACCCTAACCTAACACTCAATGTAACACTAACAATAACACTAACCCTAACACTAACCCTAAACCTAACTCTAATTCTAACCCTAATCTTAATGATAACATTAACCCTAACTCTATCAATAACCCTAACACAAACCCTAACTTTAACTCTAAATCTAAAACTAACAAAAAACCTAAACCTAACCCAAACCCAAACACTAACATATCCCTAACCCCAACCCCCACACTAAAACTAACTTTAACCCAAACCCTAACCCGAACATTAATCCTAACAATATCACTAACCCTAACCTCACTCTGACTCTTTTAATAACCCTAACCCTATCCTAACCCTAAACCTATCCCTAATGCTATCCCAAATACTAACAGAAACCATAAATCTATCCGTAACCCTAACCCTAACATTTACCCAAACCCTAACAATAACACTTAAAATAACCCTAAACAAACCATAAATCTAAGCCTTACACTAACCCTAACCCTACCCCTGACATTAACTCTAACCATAACTCTGACCCTAAAACTAACACTTACCCTAAACATAACCTTAACCCTATCTCTAAGGCTAACACTAACTCTAAACCTAACATTAACATTAAACCTTATCCTAACCCTAATCTTAACCCTAACCCTAACCCTAACACTAACCATATACAAAACCCTAACTCTAAACCCCAAACTAACCTTAAACCTTACTCTAACCCTAAACCTACCTTTAACCCTAATACTAAACCTAACCCAAAGCCTATCCCTAACACTAACACTAACCCTAACACTAAAACTAACAGTAACACTAACCCTAAATCTAACCCTAACACAAACAATTACCCTAACACTAACACTAACTCTAACCCTAAACCTAAAACAAACCCTAATTCAACTCTAACTTTAAACGTAATGCAACCCTAACACTAACCCTTACCTAACCCTAAAACTAAACCTAACCCTAACACTAACACTATCTCTGAAACTAACCCTAAACCTAACCCTAATGCTAACATTAACACTAACCCCAACACTAAATTTAACACTAACCCTAACCCAAACCATAACCAGAATCCTATCATTAACTGTAACCCTAACCCTAACCCTAACACTAAACCTAACACTAAGCCTAAACCTAACCCTAATCCTAACAGTAATACTAACCCTAACACTAACCCTCACTCTACACCTAATCCTATTTGTGACCCTAACACTAACCCTAACCCAATTTCTAACACAATCCCTAACACTAACCCTAACAATAACCCTAACACTAAACATAAACCTAACTTTAAGCCTTACCATAATTGGAACTCTAAAAACATCCCTTCACCTAACACAAACCCTAAAGCAAACCTAACCCTTACCCTATCTCAAACTCTAAAGATAACCCTAACCTAACTATAAAAAATCCCTAACACTCACCCTAACACAAACCCTAACCCTAACACAAACCATAACTCTAAACCTAACATTAACACTAAAACTAACTGTAACCTAACCCTTACAAAACCCTAACCCTAACCCAAACCCTAACATTAACTCTAATCGTAAGCCTAACCGGAACCATAACACATAGCTTAACCCTGACCCTAACACTAACTGTAACCCTAACCCTGACACTAACACTAACCCTAAATGAAATGCTAAATTTAACCCTAACTCTAACATGAATCATAACGCTAATCCTATACCTAAGCATAATACTAACTCTAAACATAACACTAACCCTAACCCTATCGCTAACCCTAATACTAATCCTAAACATAACCCTAAACATAACCCTAAACCTAACAATAAACCTAAACCTAATCCCAACACTAACTCTAACACTAAAAATAACCTTAAACCTAACCCTAACCATAATATTAACCATATCCCTAACCCTAACATAAATTAAAACAAAAGCCACAATATTAAACCTAACATAACACTAACCCTAACACCAATTCTAACACGAACCATATCCCTAACCCTAAAACTAACCTTAACCATACCCCAACCCTAACCTTAAACCTAAAACTAACACTAAACCTAAATCTAACCCTAACAATAAGCATAAAACAAACCCTAACCCTAAAACTAAACCGAAACCTAATTCAAAACCTGATACTAACCCTAATTCTAACCCTAACCTTTACACAAACCCTAAACCCAACTTTAACCCTAACACTGAAACTAACCCTAACCCTAAACCTACACCTAAGAGTAACCCAAACCCGGAACATAACTCTAACCATAACACTAAACCCAACCCTAACACAAATCTTACGCTAACCCTAACCTTAACCTTAACCCTAATATTAAACCTATCCCTAACCCTAACTCTAACCCTAAGCTTAAGCCTAACCCTAACCGTAACACTAACCATAAACCTCACAGTAAAACTAACCCTAACCCTAATCCTAAACCTTACCCTAACCCTAACCCTATCCCTAACCCTAACACTATCCTTAACCGTAAACCTAACCCTAACATTAACCCTAAACCTAACCCTAAACCTAATACTAACACTAACCCTAACCCTAACACTAACTCTAATACTGATCCTCACCCTAACCGTAACGCTAAGCTTAACCCTAACATTTACCCTAATATAAACCCTAACCAAAACAGTAACCCTAAACCTAACCTAACCATAAACTTTAACCAAATTATAACACGAACCCTATCCATAACCCTATTACTAAGCTTAACCATAAACCTAACCCTAATTCTAACATGAACCTTAACCCTAATCCTAACACTAACCTTAAACCTAACGTAACCCTAATACTAAACCTAAACCTTACCCTAAACCTAAACCTAACCCTAAACCTAGGCCTAACCCTAACCCTAACTTTATCCCTAACACTAAAAGTAACCCTAACTCTAAACCTCACCTTAACACTAACCCTAAGACAAAACCTAACCCTAAACCTAGCAACAAACCTAATTCTTACGCTAAATGTAACAGTATTTCAAACACTGACTCTATTCATAACCCTAACCAAAACACTAACACTTAGCCTAATCCTAACCCTACCCCTAACACTAAAACTAACCCTAACCCTATCAATAACACTAACTCTAAACCTAACATTAACCTTAACCCTAACCCTAACATGAATCATAACTCTAACACAATACTAACCCTAAAAGTAACCCTAACTGACACCCTAAACTAAACACTAAACCTAAACCTATCACTAAAACTAAACTTAACCCTAACGCTAACAGAAAAGCTAACCCTAACCCTAATAGTAACCCTAACACTAACCCTAGCACTAACTTTATCACTAATCGTAACCCTAATCATAACCCTAACCCTAACCATATCCCTAACATAACAAAACCCTAACCAAAACTATAAAACTAAACCTAAACTAATCCTAACCGTAAGGATTAGTTTAGGTTTAGTTTTATAGTTTATGGTACTTCTAACACTAACCCTAAACCTAACCCTAACACAAAATCTATCCGTAACCCTAACACTAACATTAACCCTAGCCAACCCTAACCCGAACACAAACACTAAACTTAACCCTAGACCTAGCCCTAACACTAACACTAGCCCTAACCCTACACTAATTCTCACCCTAAATGTAACCCTAATCCTAACCCTAAACCTAAACTAATCCAAAACTTAACCGTAACCCTAACCCTAACCCTAAACCTTTCACAAAACTTAACCCTAACGCTAACATTAATCCTAAACCTAACCCTAATCCCGAATCTAATACTAACCTAAACCCCAACCCTAACCCTAAGGCTAATCTTAATTGTAACCCTAACACTAACCCTAACCCTAAAACAAACCCTAAACCGAAACCTATTTCTAATTTTAACACAAACTTTAACTCTATCCCTAACCCTAATTCTAACTCTATCACTAACTCTAAACCTAACCCTAAACCTAACCATAACAAAAACACTAGTCCTAATCCTAACATAAACCTAATATAACCCTAACCATAACTCTATCCCTAACGTTAATCTAATATTTTCCCTTACCCTAATCCTAACCCTAATTCTATAACTAACCATAAAGTAAAACCTAACACTAAAACTAACAAAAAACCTAATCCTAAAACAAAATCTAAACCTAACCCAAACTCTAACCTTAACATTAACCTTAACCCTATCCCTAACCCTAACCCTAATCCTAAGCATAACCATAACCCTAAACCCAACCCAAACCCTAACTCTAAAACTAAACCGAATCCCAAACATATACCTAATACTATACCTAATTGTATCACTAACCTTAACGGTTACACTAATCCTAAACCAAACAAAATTCCAAATTCTAAACCTAACTGTAACATTATCCCTAACACTAATTCTAAGAATAACACTAACACTAACACTAAAACTAAGCATAACCCTTATCCTAATAATAACCGCTACCTTAACCATAACCCTAAACCTAACCCTAAACCTAAAGATAACATTAACCCTAACCCTAACATTAACACTAACCCTGAGCAAAACCCTAACCATAATTCTAACCCTAATTCTAACCTGACTGTCACCCTAACCCTAATCCTAACCATAACCCTAACACAAACCCTAACCCAAGCCTAACCCTAAGCCTAACACAAACACTAAACCTAACCGTAACCTAAACCTAACCCTAATACTAACCATAACCCTAACCCTAAAAATAATTCTAAACCTAACACTAAACCTAAACCTAAACCTAACACTAAATCTAACACTAACCCTAACACTAACCCTATTTACTTTCGTAACCATAACCCTAAACCTAAAACTAAACTTAACCCTAACACAAACCCTAAACCAAAGTGTAACCGAAAACTTAACTAACCATTACCCTAATGCTACCCCAACACTTACCCTAAACCTAACCCTAAACCTAACACTAACCCTAAGCCTAACCCTAACAATAACTCTAAATTTAAACCTAAATCTGAACCTAACCCTGAACCAAACAATAAACTTAACCCTAACCCGAACTTTAACACTCACCCAAACCCCAACCCTAACCCTAACATTAATCCTAAAGGTAAACCTAATGGTGAACCTAACCCTAAACGTAATCCTAACACAGACCCTATCCCTAACCTTAATCCTAACACTAACATGAACCCTAACCTTATCACTAACCCTAACACTAAACCTTAGCCTAATCCTAACCCTAATAATAACCCTATACCTAACCCTAACACTAACACTAAACCTATACCAAACACTAATCCGACTTCTTACCCAAACTTTAACCCTAAAAATAACCCTAACTGTAATTCTTTTCCTAATCCTAACCATAACCATAACCTTAACCCTAACCCTAACCTAAACCTAACCCTTACAAAATCCCTAACACTAACACTCACTAATCATAACCCTAACCCTAATCTTAGCCCTACCCCAAACCTAGCCCTTGCCTTATTTCTAACCCTAGCTCAAAACCTAACCCTTACTATAATCATAAACCTAGAACTATCCCTGAATCTAATCCTAAACCTAGTCCTAATCCTATCCTTATCATTAGCCCTACCCTTAACTCTAAACTTACCCATTATCCTAACCCTAACCCTAATTGTAACACTAGCCTTAACCCTAATCATAATCCTAATTCTAAACAGAAAAAATAACCTTAGACCTAACCCTAACCTAATACTCGATACAGCCCTAATCATAGTTCAAACCCTAACCTTTACCATAAACCTAAACATAACCATCGACCTAACCCTAAGCCTAAACTTAAATCTAGCCCTGTCTCTAACCCTAAACCTACATCTAACCATATTTTTACCCTAACCCTAACCTTAATTATAACCATTTCCCTAACCCTAAACTTAACCCAAAACCTTCCGTAATCCCATCCCTAAAAATAACCCTGAACCTAACCTTTGCTCTAACCCTAATCATAGCTCATAACCTAACTTTTACACTAAACATAACATTAACCCTAGCCCTCGTTCTAACCCATACCTTAACACTAACTCAATGCCTAATCCTAACCATGACATCTAGCTATAACCTTAGCTTTATGTGTATCCATTACCCTAATCATAACCCATACCCTAATGCTAATTCTAGGACTAATCCTATCTCAAGACTTAATTCTAATCATAACTCTAGTCCTAACCTTAACTCTAACTGAATCCATTACCCTAAACTTAACCCTTTCCCTAATGCTAACCCTAGGCCTAACCCTAAACCTATCACTAATCCTAACCCTATCAATTTCCCTAAACATAACCTGAACCCTAAATCTAACCCTATCATTACCCTAACCATAACCCTAATGCTAATTTGAGCCCTAACCCTAAACTCAAACTTAAAGAAACCCTAACCACGACCCTGAACCTAATAAATCACCTAGTTCTAACCTGATCTTTACCCTAAACCTAATCCTTACATTAGACGTAGCCAAAATCAAACCCTAAAACAATCCATAACCATAACCCTAGACCTGACATTAGCCCTAGATATAATCCTAGCCCTAACCCAAATAAAAATCCTAGCCCATATTAGCACTAATCATAACCCTAACCTTTAACCTAGGCCTAAATTAAAACCAACCCTATCCCTAATCTTAGACCTAACTTAGCTGTATCCCTAACCCTAACCCTAACCCTAACCCTAGCTCTAAAACTATGTCTACGTCTCTCCCTACCCCTAAAACTAGTTCTAAACCTATCCCCTACTGGAACTCTAAACCTAGCCCTAACACTAGGCCTAACCCTAGCAATTTTGTCCGCCCTAGCCCTAACCCTAGATCTAATCTTAACTCTAAATCTAACCCTAATCCAAAACCTAAGCCTAAACCTATCACTAATCCTAAACCTAACCCTAACGCTACTCCTAAAACTAGTCCTAACTCTATCCCTACAAAACCGAGCCATATTCCTAACACTAACCCTTAACCTAAACCAAAACCTAACCCTACACCTAGCCATAACCCTAGCCTTAATTCTAGTTTTAAGAAGAACCCCAAAACTAACTCTAACCCTCATTCTGATGCTAACACTAACCTTAGATTTAAACATCACCCTAAACATAACCCTAAACATAACACTAGACCTAGACCTAACCCTAACCATAACCACAAAACTAGCCCTAGTTGTAACCCTAGTACTTACATTAGCCATAACCATAATGCTAGCCCTAAATGAAGCCCAAACCTAGCCTAATCTTCTCCCTAAACCAAGCTTTAACCATAACCCTAATTGTAACCCTCAACCTAGCACTAATAATATCCATAACATTAGCTCTAACCCTAGCTCTAACCCTATCCATTACCCAAAATATAATCCTAATCCTAATGCTACCTCCAGGCCTAAACCTTACCACATCCCTAATCCTAGCCCTATCCATTACCCTAAACCTAACTTGAAACCTAAACCTAACTGTATTATTATGCTAATTCTAAACCTATGCTAATTTGAGCCCTAAATTTAACCTTAACCTATCTCAAACACTAATCACGACCCTGACCCAAACAATAACCTTTGTCTAAACCTGACCCTAACACTAAATCTAACCCTTACACTACATCTAACCTAACCCTAAACTAGCTTTAACTGTAAAGCTGGACTTGAAATAAGCCCTAGACCTAATCCTAGCCCTAAACCTAGCCTTAATCCTAACCCAAAACATAACCCGAGGTTTAACCTAATTCTAACCTCGCCCTAGCCCTAAACATAGCTATAACTCCATCCCTTAACCTAAACCTGACCATAAACCTAAACCTAACCATAATCTTAAACCTAACCATAACCCTTGCCCTAACGTTAGGCCTAACACTAACACTAAGCCTAGCACTAACCCTAATTTATTCCTATCCTAACCCTAAACCTAGCCTTAAGATTGACTCTAACTCTTGCCCTAGGCCTATCCCTAGTTCTAACCGTAGTCCTAGCCCAACAATGGATCTAATCCTAACTCTAAATTTAAACCTAACTCCCAGTTTAACCCTAACCATAATCCTAAACCAAACAATAATTCTAGCCCTAACAATAATGCTAATCCTAAAACTTGCCTTACCCCTAGCCCTAGCCTTAAAACAAAACCAAGCCATATCCCTAATCTTAACCCCTAACTTAAACAAAACCATAAACCTACACATAGCCCTAACCCTAACTCTAAAAATAACCCTGACCCTGACACTCATCCTAACACTAATGCAAACTCTACATATCACCCTAACCTTAAATTGACCCTAAAACCAGACCTAGCCTTAACCCTAACCTTAAAACTAGCATTAATCATAACCCTAGTTCATACATTAGTCTTTTTCATAACCCTAGCCCTAACCCTAACACAAATCATATCCCTAATTCTATCCTAACCCTAGCTTAAAACCTAATCTTAACATTAATACTAGGCATGAACCTAACCCTAACCCGAGCCCTATCCCTAGCTCTAACCTTATCCCTTACCCTAAGCCAAACCCTAAACCAAATGCTAACCCTAATCCGAACCCTAATCCTTAGCCTAACTTAAACACTAACAGTATTACTAGTCCTAACTCTAGCCCTCATTCTAGTTCTAACCCTAACCCTGACCCTTATTCTGACCCTAACAGTAACCCTAAGTTTAAACCTGACCATAACACTAAACCAAAACCTAACACTAGCCCTACTGGTAAGCCTATTCGTATACCTGACCCTAACACTAGATCTAGACCCAAAACTAATTCTAAATATAGCTATAATTCTAGCCCTATACCTAAACAAAATCCTAGCTCTAGCCCTAACAATAAACCTTAACCTAAACTAAACACTTACCCTAGCCCTAGACCTAACACTAGTCCTAATTATGGCTCCAACCCCAACCCCAAAACTACCCGGAACACTGACCTTAAATCTAATATTTTCCTATCTCTAAACCTGTACCAAAAACAAAACCAAGTCCTAAACTAGACCTAGCCATAGCCCTAACCCTAATAATAGACCTAAATATAACCCTAGCCTTAACCCTATTTTAACCCTAATCTTAACCCTAACAGTAGCCCCAAACATGACCATAGTCCTAACTCTAGCCCTAAACCTATCACAAAACCTAGCCATAATCCTAGAACTAAACTTAGCCCTAAGCATAACCCTAAACCTAACCCTAGCTCTAACACTAACCCTAACACTAACACTTGCCTGAGACCTAACCCTAGCTCAAAACCAAACCCTTACCCTAAACATTACCCTAGCCCTATCCTAAACCATAACCCTAACCCTAGCTTTTATCCTAACCTTAATTCTAGCTCAAACTCTAGTTCTAACCCTGTAAATTACCCTAACCCTAACCCTAAACCTAATTATAACCCTATCCCTAACACTAAACCTAACCCTAAACATAAACGTATCCCAAGACCTAACCATAAACCTAAACCTCATCATAGCCATAACCCTAGCAGAAACTTTAAGCTTTACACTAAACCTCATCGTAAGACTAGCCCTAACCCATAAGTTAACCCAAACCATAACCCTAAATCTAACATTATCCATTACCCTAAACCTAACCCTAACTGTAATGAAAACTCTAGCAATAACCCGAACCCTAAACCAAACCCTAACAATAAACATATTGCTAGACCTAAATGTAAATGTAACCTTCACCCTAGCCATTACCCTAGCTCAAACACTAACCCTTAACCTGACCTAATCATAACCCTAGCCCTAAACCTAACACTTATTGTAAATCAAACCCTAGCCCTATCCCAAAACCTAACTGTAATTTTAGACTTATTCCAAACCATAACCTAGCCGTAACCCTAGCTCTAAATCTATCCATTATACTAAACATAACCCTAAACTAATGCTAACCCTAACCCTATTGCTAAACCTAACCCATCCATTACCCTAAACCTTAAGTGAAACCTAAACTTAACCATATCCATTACCCTAACCCTAAGCCTAAACCTAACACTAATCCAAGCCCTACACCTAAACTTTGACCTAAACCAAATGCTAACCCTGACCCTAATCCTAATAATACCCACAGCTCTAAACCTGACCCTTACCCTAAACATAGCTCTGACATTAGACATAGCAATAACCTAAACCTAAAACTATCCTGAATCATAACCCTAGACTTGACATTAGCCCTAGCCTAGTTCTAGCCCTGAACCTAACAGAAACCCTAGCCTTAAACATAGCCTTAATCCTAACCTAAACACTAACACTAGCCCTAATTTTAATTCTAACCCTCACCCTAGCCTTAAGGCTAGCTATAACCCCACCTATTCCCCTAAACTTAATCCTAACCCCAAAGCTAATCCTAAATGTAGTCCTACCCCTGGGCCTAACCCTAACACTAACCTTAGCCCTAATCCCAGCCCTATTTTAGCTTTAACCCTAACCCTAACCCTAACCCTAAGCCTAGTCCTAAATCTAAATCTAACTCTCATTCTAGACATTTCCCTAGTTCTAACCCTATCCCTTACTGTAACATGAACCCTAGCCCTAACCCTAACCCTGGATCTAAACCTAACTCTAAATCTAACCCTAAACCTAAGCCTACACCTCACCCTAACACTAGCCCTATGCCTTACACTAATTCAAATTCCAGCCCTAACCCTAGCCCTAGCCAAAACCCAAAACCGAGCCATAGCCCTAATCCTATCCCTAACCCATAGAAGTCAAGATGAAGTGAAACCTTAATACACAAACTGTTCCTGACAGTGAACCTTGAATGAAGAAGGCCCAACCTTGGAAACATGGTAATGCTAGCAAAAGGATATCAAAGAAATTTGAACCAAAAACTCTAACCCGAACATTAGTTCTAACCCTAGCCCTAAACCTAATCCTAAAACTAAGCCTTTCCTGTTTATTAGGCTTGATCATAAAAGTCCCAAACTTGGGGTGCCTAGTAGGGAAAGGTAACAGTTGAATCTTGCCCAGTATCAAAAATTCTGACCAATAATTGGGGAAGGTGTTTCAGTGCATGCCTATTTTCCCTGTTTTCTCCTAAAATGCTCTTGGATAAATTGTTTTTTCATGCTTCAGCTTAAGATACTTTCACAAGGAACAAACCAGAGAGTGCCCACAGAGAACTGATTGAGCGTGTGCAGTTTCAAGCAGCTAGCACCAACCCTGTTTGATTAAGACCTCCATTTCTCTTTAACAAAATAGTTCAAAATAAAGTGAAACCTTAAAATACAAACTGTCCCTGACAGCAAACCATTGAACAGAGAAGGTCCAAACCAGGGAACATTGTGAGGCTAGGTAAAAGATGAATCCTGCCCAGTATCAAAGATACATGAACAAAACTGACTCTAACACTAACACTAGGTTTAAACCTAGCCCTTACCCTAAACATAAACCTACCCATAATCTGTTTAGAGAACCTTTTATCATAGAAGTCCCAAATTAACAGAGCCTAGTGGGGCAAGCTAACAGATGAATCTTGTGCAGTATCAAAAAAATCTGACCAAATAATTTGGGGAGGTCGTTCAGTACATGTATACTTCCCTGTTGTCTCCAACAGTACTTTCAGATGAAGATATTTTTGCATGCTTCAACTTTGGAAAACTTTCACAAGAAAGAAACCAAAGTTCCCACACAGAACTGATTGAGTGTGTGCAGTTTTAAGCAGCAAGCACCAACCCTGTTTGATTTCAAGTTCCATTTCATTTACCCATATAGGTCAAAATGAAGGAAACCTTAAAATACAAACTATTCCTGACAGCAAACCATTGAAGGGATAAGGCCCAAACCTGGGGAAAATAGTAAAGCTAGGTAAAAGATAAATTATGCTAAGTATTAAAGAATTTGAACACAACTCACTCTAACTATAACACTAGATCTAACCGAACCCTAACCTAATTCTAACCTGTTTAAAATACCTATAATCATAGAAGTCCCAAACTTGGGGAGCCTAGTGGTGCAACTTAACAGATGAATCTTTTGCAGTGTCAAAAAATTTGATGAAAAATTGGGGGAGGTATTTCATATTTGTTCATATGAAGTACATTCAAATTTTCCTGTTTTTTTTCTTAAAGTGCTCATGGATAAATTGTTTCTCATGCTTCAGCTTAAGACACTTTCAAAAAGAAAAAACAAAGCGAGCCCACAGAGAGCTTATTGAGTGTTTGAAGTTTCATGCAACTAGCACCAACCCAGTTTGATTTCTAGTTCCATTGTGTTCACACCTATAGGCCATAATGAAGTGAAAACTAAAAATTCAAACTGTTCCTGACACTAAACCGTTGAACCTTGAAGGCCCAAAACTTGGGGAGCCTACTAAGGCTAGGTCAAGGATGAATCCTGTACAGTATCAAATTAATCCAACCAAAAAAATGAAGCTCTTTCACTACATGGGTATTCTGCTTGCTCGTAAAGCACTCAGAGATAAAGCTGTTACTTTCTACTTTATCTTAGGGCTACTTTCATGGCAAACACCAGATTATGCTCACTGAAAATTGATGGAGTGTGTGAAACTTCAAGCAGCTAGCCCAAAATCTATTTGATTACCAGCTTCATTTCCATTCACTCCTATAGGGCAAAAAGAAGAGAAACATGAAAATTGAAACTGTTCCTGAAGGCAAACCCTTTATGTAGGAGGCCCAAACATTTGGAGTATAGTCAAAATAGGAAAAAAGATGAATCCTGCACCATATCATAGAAATTTGAAAACAAAACTAACTCTTACCTTAACACTAGGTCTAATGCTAGTCCTAGCACTAACCCTACCACTAACATTAACCTGTTTAGAGTCCCTTTGATCCTAGAAGTTCCACACTTGGGTAGCCACATTGGGCAGGCTAACAGATAAATCTTTCACAATATCAAAGAGATATGACCAAATAATTGGGGAGGTAGTTCAGTACATGCATATTTCCCTGTTTTCTCCTAAAGTGCTCTCACATAAAGTTGCTTTGTATGCTTCAGCTTGGGGCTACTTTTACAAGTAATAAACCAGAGAATGCCCATACAAAATTGATTGAATGTGTGAGGTTTGAAGTAGCTAGCACCAACCCTGTTGGATTTCCAGCTCCATTTCCATTTACATGCATAGGTCAAAATGAAATGAAAACTTAAAATACAAACTGTTCAGGAGAGCAAACCCTTGACCCAAGAGTCCCAAACCTAGAGAATATAGTAATGCTAGGTGTAAGTTGAATTATGCCCAGTATCAAAGAAATTTGAACAAAACTAAATCTAAGAAAGAACTAGCTGTAACCCTTGCCCTAACCTAATACTAAATCTAACCTTACATGTTTAGGAAACCATTTTTCATAGTAGTCCCCAAATAAAGGAACCCAGTGGGGAAAGCTAACAGATAAATCCTGTGCAGTATCAAAGAAAGCTGACCAAATAATTGGGAGAGATATTTCATTAAGTGCATATTTCCCTGTTTTCTCCTAATGTGATCTTGGATAAATAATTTTTTATGCTTCAGTTTAAGGTACTTTCAAAAAGAACAAGCAGAGAGTTCCCACAGAGAGCCGATTGAGTGTGTGAAGTTTCAAGCAGCTAGTACTAACTCTGTTTGATTTCCAGCTCCATTTACATTCACGTCTATAGGCCATGATAAAGTGAAACCTAAAAATTCAAACTGTTCCTGACAGTGAACTGGCAAACCTTGAAAACCCAAACTTGGGGATCCTACTAAGACTAGGAAAAGAATGAATCCTGTACAATATCAAAGTAATCCATGCAAAAAACTGAAGCTTGATCCTAAAGTGCTCACAGACAAAAGTCTTTCTTTCTAATTCAGCTTTGGGCTACCACCACAAGAAACAAATGAGAGAATGTGCGCTGAGTCCTGATTTAGTGTGTAAAGTTTCAAGCAGCCAGAACAAACCCTTTTTGAGTCCAGCTACATTTCCATTCACCCCTAAAGGGCAAAATGAAGTGAAACATGAAAATTAAAGCTGCTCCTGAAAGCAAACCCTTTTACTCGGAGGCCCAAACATAGAGAGCATACTAAGAATAGAAAAACGATAAATCAAGCCCAGTAGCCAAAAAGTGGAAAAAAAACTTACTCTAACCCTAACATTACTTCTAACACTTGCCCTAACTCTAACCATAACCATAAGCCTAACCTGTTAAGAGAGAACCTTTGATCATAAAAGTTTTAAACTTGGGGAGACTAGTGGGGCAAGATTACAGATGAATCCTGCATAGTATCAAAGAAATCTGACCAAATAATAGGGGAAGGTATTTCAGTACATGCATATTGCCCTGTTTTCTCCTAAAGTTCTCTTGGATAAAGTTGTTTTGCATGCTTCATCTTATGGCTACTTTTACAAGAAAGAAACCAGAGAGTGACCTCAGACAACTGATTGAGTATATGAAGTTTCAACCATCTATCACCAACCCTCTGATTTCTAGCTCCATTTTCATTTGCTGTTATAGGTGAAAATGAAGTGAGACATTAAAAAAAACTATTCTCAACAGCAAACCATTGAACCGAGAAGGCCCAAAACTGGGACACATAGAAGGCTAGGTAAAAGATAACTCTTCCCAGTATCAAAGAAATTTGAACAAAACAAACTCTAACCCTAACACTAGCTCTAAAGCTAGCCCTAACCCTAACTATAACACTAACACTTACCTATTTAGAGAACCATTGATCCTAGAAGTGCCAACCTTGGGGAGCCTTGTGGAGCAAGCTAAAAGATGAATAATGCACAGTATAAAAGAAATCTGATCAAACTGTTGGGAGACTTATTTCAGTACATACATGTTTCTCTGTTTTCTCCTTAAGGGCTCTCGGATACAGTTTCTTTTGCATGCTTCATTTTTGGCCTAGTTCCAAAAGAAAGAAACCAGAGAGTGCCCACTGAGAACTGATTGTGTGAAGTTTCAAGCAACTCCTGCCAACCCTGTTTGATTTCCAGCTCAATTTTAATTCACATCAATAAGCCATAATGAAGAGAAACCTTAAAATACAAATTGTTCCTGACAGCGAACCATTGAACATTGAAGGCCCAAACCTATGGAGCATGGTAAGGCAAAGTATAAGGTGAATCCTGCTCAGTATCATAGAAATTTGAAGAAAACTAGGGCCACATGGATGCTCTCAGCTCAGATGGAAGGCTTGGCTGTGCAGTTTCTCTGGGTGCAGACAGCAGTCTCAGACACATGGGCGCTCTCTGTGCAGACTGAAGGCAGCACAGAATACAGAGGCTTAGCTTGAGAGTCAACAGACAGAGCTCTGGACACAGCAGAAGGTCACTCCAGAACTACACACCTCACAAAACACCATAAATGGTTAATAGATGAAATTCATCTTGCAAAATCTTACTCGCTATCTATCAGTGGGCATGGCTACCAGCTTGGTTCTGCACCCTATCAGGTAACCAGTTTCCAACTCCCCTACCTCTAGTTGTGATAACTCAAGATTTTTCTCACAAGCTTTTTGAGAGTGTAGCTACCAATGTGGAATAGCAAGTGTACAGGCACCTGGTTTCCAATTGAGAGACTAAGAGTAGGAAGGCTTAAGCCCTCTCACCCTGGCTATCTCCACCACCCTGAGCACAGAGACTCAAGCTAGGAATAGACAACTCCACCTACTGCAAGAAAAGAAAACAGTTCTGAGAGATTTTTTTTCTTTCTTACTTTTCTTTTCTTGCTCTTCTCAACCATTCTCCTCTACCCTTCCCCTCTGGTCTTTACAACGTCAACACATGTAAAACCAAGAACTTTCCATGAAATTGACTTTAAGAACTGAATCACTAGAATAGTACAATATAGAGGAATTTCATAGGCCCCACCTCACCACCTCTTTATTTGCTCTTATTTTGTTCTCCCTCTCTTTTTTTCTTTTCTTGCTATTTTTTCTTCTTTGTTCTTTCTCCCTCTATCTCACTTTCAGCCTCCTAATTTTTACTATTTATACATAGGGTAATTTTATGAATACAGATAAGGAGTTTGAATTTATACCTTCTTCCATAAATTCCCCCTGTCTATTCATTAGAGTTCTCCTCAAAAGTAGCTAAGTTAGATTAATCACATACCCTCATTACTTTCCTCCTTAATATAGCATCCTACCCCTGACCCTCAGTTCTCTATACACCACTAGAAATGGTATGCCTTTTATGAAACTAATGACTATATATTAAATAATAATTGAAGTCAACATCTGTAGACACAGTGTCTAAATATGAATGTATTTATTATGGTTAGGCTAGGCTTTGGTTTAGGTTTAGATTTAGAGTTTGGTTTTGATCTATGGTTAGGACTAGGGCAAAGGATCGGGCAAGGGTTAGGACTAGGGTTTGGGTTAGGTTTAGGATTATGGTAAGGGGTATTGTTAGAACTAGTGATAGGGCTAGTATGAGAGTTAGAGTTCGTCTTAGGGCTAGGGTTAGGGTTAGGGATAGGGCTAAATTAGGGCTATTGTTAGTGTTAGGTTTAGGCCTTTCATTAGGGTTAGAGTTAGGATTACGTTTAGGGGAAGGTATTGGGTTATAGCTAGATTGAGGTCTAGGGAAAGGTTTAGTATTAGTGTTAGGAATAGGGTTAGGTTTAGGGTTATGATTAAAGCTAGGTTTAGGGCTAGGATGAGGGCTAATGTTTGTGTTAGGGTTAGAGCTAGTGTCAGGGCTAGGGCTAATGTCAGGTCTAGGGTTACAGTTAGGGATAGATTTAGTGTTTGTTTATGGCTCGGTCCAGTGTAGGGGTTAGGTTTATACTAAGGGTCAGTTTTAGAGCTAGGATTATTATTAGGGTAAGGATCAAGGTGAAGGTTTGGTTTAAGTTAAGGTTTAGGTTTACGGCTTGAATAATCATTAGGGTTTAGGGTTAAGGTAATTAAAGGGTTAGGTTTAGGGATTAGGTGTGGTTTAGTGTAATGGATAGCGTTAGGGTTAGGCCTAGTGTTAGCATAAGGGTTATCATTAGGGTTAGGGTTAGGGTTAGACCTAAGATTAGGGGTAGGGTTATGTATAGGATTAGGGCTTTTGTTTGGGTGAGGGTTAAATTTACGTTTAGGGTTAAAGCTAGGTTTAGTGGCTAGGGATGTGGCTCAAAAAGTAGCATGCTCGCCTGGCATGCGCAGGGCACTGTGTTCGATCCTCAGCACCATATACCAATAAAAAATGAAGTTGTGTGCACTGAAAACTAAAAAATAAATATTAAAAACACTAGGTTTATGACTCATATTAAGGCCAGGTTTTCGGTTAGGTTAGGGCTAGGGTTAAGGCTACAGTTAATATACATCGTTTCGTTTTGATTAGAGCTAGCGATAGAGTCAGGGTTAGAGCTACGTCTAGTGTTAGGGTTAAGTTTATGGGTACAAAGATGTTTAGAGCTAGGTTTAATGTTAGTGTCTGAGTCAGAGTCCAGATTAGTTTTCAGGTTAGGGTTAGGACTAGAATTAGAGATAAGATTAGGGCTAGGTGTAGAGTTAGGGTTTGGTTTAGGTTAAGTTTTAGGGTCAGGGTTATGAATCCTTTTTTTTTTTTTTTTAGTGCTAGGGGTAGAGTTAGGGCTAGTTTTAGGATTAATGTTAGGATTAGGGCTAGTGTTAGTTTGAGGTTTAGGCTTAGGTTTAGGGTTATTTTTAGAGTTAGGTTTAGATCTAGGCTTTGAGCTAGGGGTAATGATAAGGCTAGGATTAGGGCTAAGTTTATGGCTAGGTATAGGGTGATGGTAAGGGATAGGGTTGGAACTAGGTATAAGGCTAGGGCGAGAGTTTGAATTAGTCTTAGGGCTAGGATTAGGGTTGGGTTAGGAATAGGGCTAAATTAGGGCTGAGATTAGGACTAGAGTTAGTGTTAGGGGTAGGCCTAGGTTTAGGGCTAGGGTTAGTGTTAGTGTTATTGTTAGGGTTAGGTTTAGGTTAAGGGATGGGCTTATAGCTACTTTTAGGACTAGGGTGAGGATTGGATTTAGGGTTATGTTTAGGGAAAGGTTTATGATTAAGGTGAGGTTTATGGCTAGAATGTGGTCTAAGGTTTGTTAGAATTAAAACTAGGATTATAGCTAGGGCTAATGTCAGGTCTTGGGTTACAGTTAGGGTGTATTTTAGGGTTAGGTTTATAGCTAGGTCTATTGTAAAGGTCAGGTTTCTTGTTAGGGTCAGGTTTAGAGCTATGAGTATTATTAGGGTCAGAATCAGGATTAGGGTTTTTATTAGATTAAGGATTAGGGTTAAGGCTCAAGTTATTATGGTTAGGGATAGATTAATGATAGTTTTAGGTTTAGAGTTCAGGTTCAGTGTAGCATAATGGATAGGTTTAGAGTTAAAGATAGGATTATGGTTTAGCCTAGGGTTACCAGAAGCGTTAGGGTTATCATTAAGGTAATGGATAGGGTTAGAGCTAGTGATAGAGCTAGTGTTAGGATTAGGTCTAGGGTTAGGCCTAGATTTAGGGTTAGGGCTAAGGTTAGTGTTATGGTTAGCTTTAGGGTTAAAGCTAGGGTAGGGCTTGGGTTAGGGCTAGGTTTTGCAATAGGTTAGGGCTATGGCAAATGTAAGAACGTTGTTATGATTAGGGCTAGTTTTATGGTTAATGTTAGAGCTACATATAGTTTTAGGGTTAGGTTTAGGGTTAAGGTGATGTTTATAGCTAGGTTTAGTGTCAGGGGTCAGCATTTAGTTTAGGGTTATGGTTAATGTGAAAGCCAGAATTAGGACCAGGGTTAAGATTAGGGGAAATGTTAGTTTTTAGCTTTAGACTAAGTGTTTAGGGCTACGGCTAGGTTTTTCTTTAGGTCTAGGGCTAGAGTTATGGATAGATTAGGATTAGGTTTAGGTCTAGGGCTAGTGTAAGGGTTATGTTTAGGTATATGGTTACCAAAATGACTAGTGTTAAGATTATGATTAGGATTAGCATTAGGGTTAGGGTTTGGCATAGGGTAAGGGATAGGATTAGAGCTAAAATTAGGGCTAGGGTTGGGGTTAAAGGTAAGTTTAGGGCTTAGATTAGGGCTAGTTTTTGTGTTAGGGTTAAGGCTAGGGTTAGAGCATTGGCTAATGTAAGAACTATGTTTTTAGGGTTAATTTTAGGGTGCTGGTTAGGGGTTAAACCTCTAGTGTTAGGATTAGGTTTAAGGTTAGGATGCAATTTATAAGTAGCTTTAGTGTTAGGTTAATAATCAGAATCAGGTTTACATTTAGGGTTAGGGTTAGGACTCGAATTAATGCTAAGTTTACTGTAAGGGTTCGGTTTAGGGTTAGGGTGATGTTTTGAGCTAGGGTGAGTGTTAGGATATGAGTCAGAGTTAGGGTTAGTATTAAGGTTAAGATTAGGACTCAAATTAGGACTAGGGTTAAGTCTAGGTGTAGTGTTAAGGTTTGGTTTAAGTTAGGTTTAGGGTTAGGGCTATTTCTCAGGTTTGTTTCTTTTACTGCAAGGGTTATGGTTAGTACTATTTTTATGATTAACTTAAGGGCTATGGCTAGTGTTAATGTTAGGCTAAGGCTTAGGGTTAGGGTTAGATTTAGAGTTAGGTTTAAATCTTGGGTTAGGACTAGAAATAAAGATTAGGCAATGCTTATGGCTAAGTTTAGGGCTAGGCTTAGGGCTAGGGTTAGGATTATGTTAATGGATAGGGTTAGAAGTAGAGATAGGGCTAGTGTGAGAGTTAGAGTTAGTCTTAAGGCTAGGGTTAGGGTTAGGGATAGGGCTAAATTAGGGATAGAAGTAAGGCTAGGGTTAGTGTTCACATTAGGCCTAGCCTTAAGGTTAAGGTTAGGGTTAAGTTTAGGGGAAGGAATGGCATTATAACTAGGTTTAGAGATAGGGGGAGGGTTAGAATTAGGGTTAGGGCTATGGTTAGGGTTAGGGTTATGATTAAGGATAGATTGGGGCTAGGATGAATGCTATGGTTTATTTTAATGTTAGGTCTAGGATTAGATCTAGGATACATGCTTTTGGAACTCTAAATCAAACATGGTATATACTAGATGCTTGAAACTTGACTCCCTCAATTAATTGTCAGGGCACTCTTTGCTTTGTCCCATGTTGAAGTAGCTCTAAGCATAGGCAAGGAAAATAAACTTTCATTTGAAAGCGTTTGCAAATCTTCCACAGAACTCGGAGGTTATTGGAATCCCAGCACAGATTTTTTTAAACCCGATCTTGTTGATGCTGGGAGGGAATGATTGGTATTCCATTTTCACTTGATCCCCTAAATTTCATTCTTCTAGATTGAAATGTTCCTTTGAAGGAACTCTTTGAATTTTTAGGTTACACTTGGTTTTTCCCTAGAGGGATACTTGCATTTGCAACTCTGAATCAAACAAGGTTTGTGCTAGCTACTTGAAACTTGACTCAATTAGTTCTCAGTGCCCTCTCTATGCTTTGTTCTCTGTGGATGTACCCTTAAGCAGCAGAGAGGAACATACGCTTTCATTTGAAAGCGTTTGTTATGCTTCAACAGAACTCCGAGTTTACTTGAATCTCAGCAAAGATTTTTTCATCTGATCTCATTGATACATGGAGGGAATGATTGGTACTCCATTCGAACTTGGTCCCCCACCTTTCATTCTTCTAGGTTGAAGCATTCATTTTCAGGAACACTTTGAATTTTTAGGTTTCACTTCGTTTTCCCTGATAGAGATACATGCTTTGGGGACTCTAAATCAAACATGGTTTGTGCTAGATGCTTGAAACATGACTCACTTAATTAGTTGTCAGTGTGCTCTCTGCTTTGTGCCTTGGTGAAGTCGCCCTAAGCAGAGGCAAAGAAAATACACTTTCATTTGAAAGTATTTACAAAGCTTCCACAGAACTTCAAGTTTACTGGAATCTCAGCAACATTTTTCTTTACCTGACCTTATTGATAATCGGAGGGAATGATTGGTGTTCCATTCGCACTTGTTCCCCCAAATATCGTCTTTCTAGGTTGAACCACTCGTTTTCAGGAATACTTTGAATTTTTAGGTTTCACTTGGTTTTTCCCTATAAGGATACATGCATTTAAACCTCTAAATCAAACAAGGTTTGTGCTAGATTCTTGAAAGTTGACCCAATTAGTTCTCAGTGCACTCTCTACGCTTTGTTAATTTTGGAAGTAGCCTTAAGCAGAGGCGAGGAACATACACTATCATTTGAAAGCATTTGTGATGCTTCAACAGAACTCTGAGTTTACTGGAATCTCTGCAAAGATTTTTTCACCCTATCTTGTTGATACTTGGAGGGAATGATAGGTACTCTATTTGCACTTGGTCCCCCACGTTTTGTTCTTCTACATTGAAGCGTTCATTTGCAGGAACACTTTGAATTTTTATATTTCATTTCATTTTCTCTGACAGGGATACATGCTTTTGGAACTCTAAATCAAACACGGTTTGTGGTAGATGTTTGAAACTTGACTCATTCAATTAGTTGTCAGTGCACTCTCTGCTTTGTTCCTTGTTGAAGTATCCCTAAGCAGAGCCAAAAAATACACTTTTATTTGAAAGCTTTTGCAGAGCTTCTGCAGTACTCCAAGTTTACTTCAATCTAAGAAAATATTTTTTAAACGTGATCTTTTTGATGCTGGAAGGGAATTATGTGTTCTCCTTTTACACTTAGTCCCATTCTTTTGACCATCAAGGTTGAAGCATTCGTTTGCAGGAACACTTTGAAATTTTAGATTTTACTTCATTTTCCCCGATAGGAATACATGCTTTTGGAACTATAAATCAAACACGGTTTGTGCAAAATGCTTGAAATTTGACTCATTCAATTAGTTGTCAGGGCGCTCTATCCTTTGTTTCTTGTTGAATTAACCCTAAGCAGAGGCAAGGAAAATACATATTAATTTGAAAGCATTTGCAAAGCTTCCACAGTACTCCAAGATTACTGAAGTTTCAGCAAAGATTTTTTAAACCCGATCATGTTGATACTCGGAGGGAATGATTGATACTCCATTCACACTTGGTCCGCCCAATTTTGTACTTCTAGGTTGAAGCGTTCCTTTGCAGGAAAACTATGAAATTGTATTTTTCACTTGGTCTTTCCCTATAGGGATTCATGCATTTGGAACTCTACATAAAAGAAGGTTTGTGCTAGCTCCTTGAAACTTGATTACTTCTCAGTGCACTTTCTATGCTTTGCTCCCTGTGGAAGTAGCCTTAAGCAGAGGAGAGGAACATAAACTTTCATTTGAAAGCTTTTGCAATGCTCCAAAAGAACTCTGAGTTTATTGGAACCTCAGCAATGTTTTTTTCACCCGAACTTGTTGATACTTGGAGGGAATGATCGCTACTCCATTTTCACTTGGTCCCCCACAATTTGTTCTACTAGGTTTAAGCAATCATTTGTAGGAACACTTTGAAATTCTAGGTTTCAATTTGTTTTCCCCAATAGGAATACATTCTTTTGGAACTCTAAATCAAAAAGTGTTTGTGCTAGATGCTTGAAACTTGACTCAATTAGTTTTCACTGCCCTCTCTGCTTTGTTCCTTTGTGAAGTAGCCCTACTCACAGGCAAATAAAATACACTTTCATTTGAAAGAATTTGCAAAGCTTCCACAGAACTCCGAGTTTACTGGAATCTCAGCAACATTTTTTCACCCGACCTTGTTGATACTTGGAGAGAATGATCGGTATTCCATTTGCACTTTGTCTCCCAGATATCATTATTCTAGTTTGAACCGATCATTTGCAGGAACACTTTGAATTTTTAGGTTTCACTTGGTTATTCCCTATAGGGATACTTGCATTTGGAACTCTAAATCAAACAAAGTTTATGCTAGCTCCTTGAAACTTGACTCAATAAGTTCTCAGTGTGCTCTCTATGCTTTTTTCCCTGCTGAAGTAGCCCTAAGAATATTCAAGAAAAACACACCTTTATTTAAAATCCTTTGAAAATCTTCCACAGAACTCCGAGTTTACTGGAATCTCAGCAAAGATTTTTTAAACCTGATCTTGTTGATACTGGGAGGCAATGATCAGTATTTTATTCACACTTCGTCCCCCTGATTTTATTCTTCTAGATTGAAGTGTTTTTTTGGAATAATACTTTGAATTTTTAGGGTTCACTTGGGTTTTCCCTATAGGGATACATGCATTTGGAACTCTATATCAAAAAAGATTTGTGCTAACTCCTTGAAACTTTACTCAATTACTTCTCAGTGCACTGTCTATGCTTTGTTCCCTGTGAAAGTTCACTTAATTAGAGATTAGAAATATACACTTTCATTTGAATGCGTTTGCAATGCTTCAACCTAACTCCAAGTTTACTGGAATCTCAGCAAAGATTTTTTCATCCGACCTTGTTGACACTTGGAGGAATTGATCGCTACTCCATTCACACTTGATCCCCAATGTTTTGTTCTTCTAGTTTGAAGCATTTGTTTGCAGGTACACTTTGAATTTTTAGGTTTCACTTTGTTTTCCCTCATAGGGATACCAGCATATGGAACACTAAATCAAACACGGTATGTGCTAGATGCTTGAAACTTGAAACACTCAATTCGCTGTCAGTGCGTTCTCTGCTTTGTTCCATGCTGAAGTAGCCCTAAGCACAGGCAAGGAAAATACACTTTCATTTGAAAGCGCTTGCAAATCTCCAACCAAACTCAGAGGTTACTGGAATCCTAGCAAAGATTTTTTACACCCGATTTTGTTGTTACTGGGAGGGAATGATCAGTAATCCATTTGCAGTTGGTCCCCTAAATTTCGTTCTTCTTGGTTGAAGCTTTCCTTTGCAGGTTCCTCAACTTTAAACTTAACGTAACCCTAACCATAACACTTATCTAACCTTAACACAAAACCTAACCCTAAAACAACACCTAACACTAACCCTAACCTAACCCTAACACTAACCCTTACCCCAATCCTAACACTACCACTAATTTTAACCCTAACTCTAACCCTAAATCTACAACTAAACCTAACCATAACCCTAACCCTAACACTAACACTAAGCCTAACACTAAGCCTAACCCTAACCCTAAAACAAAACCGAAACTGAAACCTAACCCTAATCCTAACACAAAATTTAACTCTAACCCTAAACTTAACCCTAACCTTAACCCTAACTCTAACCCTAACCCTAACCCTAATACAAAACTTAACCCAAAAAACAAACCCTAAACCTACACATAACAGTAACCTAACCTAACCCGAACCCTATCCATAACCTAACGCTAACACTTACACTAAACTAAACCATAACTCTAAAACTAACCTTAAACCAAAACCTAAGCCAAGCCCACACACTATCCCCAATAATAAAACAAAATCTAATGCTATCTAAAACCCTAACCCTAATCCTAAACATAACCCTATCCTAACCCTAACCGTATACCTAACCGTAACCTAAATTCTAAGCATAAACATAACCCTAACCCTAATATTAACACAAACCCTAACCGTAAACATAGCACTAACCCTAAACCTAACCTTAACCCTAAACCTTACACTAACCCTAACCCTAACACTAACACTAACTGTAACCCTAAACCTAACACTAACCATAAAACAAACCCTAACCCTCACCCTAACCCTAAACCTAATCCTAATATGAACTCTAACCCTAACCCAAAGAGTAACACTAACTGTACACCTATCCCTAACCCTCACACTAACCCTAATTTTAACCCTAACTATCAAAATAACCTTAAACATAACTTTAACCCTAACACTAAACCTAACCCTAACACTAACCCTAACCCTAACCTGAACTGTAACACTAATCCTAACACTAAAGTTAATCCTAACACAAAGCGTAACCCAAAACTTAACACTAAACCTAACCCAACCCTAAAATTTCCCTTACTTAAACCTAACACTATCACTAAACCTAAACCTAAGACTAACCCTAAACCTAACCCTAAACCTAAATTTAACCGTAACCCTAACCCTATTCCTAAAAAAAAACGTAACACTAAGACTATTTCTAACCCTAATTATAACCATAATTCTAAAAGTAACATGAACCGTAATGCTAACCCTGACCCTAACTGTAACCCTTATTTTATTTGTAACCCTAACACTAAACCTAAACGTATTTCTAATGCTAACACTATCCCTAAACGTAACCCTAACCATAAACCTAATACTAACTGTAACACTAACCCTAATAATAACCCTAACCTAATAGTAACACGATTCCTAACCCTCAACTAATACAACCCTTACATGATCCCTCACTGTAAAACTAAACATAAATATAATCCTAACCCTAAATCTAGCACTGATACAAACCCTAATCATAACCCTAACCCTAACCTAACCCTAACCCTAAACCTAACCCGAATCCAAACCTTTATCATAAACCTAACTCTACCCTAAATCTAACACAATCCCTAACCATAAATCTAACAACAATCCTAAACCTAACCCTAATCCTAAACCTTACACTAACCTAAACCTAACACTAAATCTAACCCTAAACTTAACCGTGACAGTAAAACCAACACTAAACCAACCCTAACACTAACACTAAACCTAACACTAACCCTAACTCTTCCACTAACACTAACACTAAACTTAACTGTAACACTAAATCAAGGCGAAAACTTCACCCTAACCATAACCCTAAATCTAACATTAACCTTAACCTAAACCTAACACTAACACTAACCCTACCCATAATCCTAAAACTAATCCTAAAACTAACCCTATCCCAAACACTAACCCTAACTCTAAACCTAACACAACCTCTAACCCTAAATCTAACACAAACCCTAACCCTATCTCTAACCTTAACACTAACCCAAACCGCAAACCTAACCCTAACTCGAAACCTAACTGAAACAATAACCTTAACCTTAATACTAACACTAACTCTCACATAAACTTACCCGTAAACCTAACACTAACTCTAAAACTAACCCTAACCCTAATCCTTTCACTAAGCCTAACCCTAACTCTAACCCTAATACTAACTGTAAACATAACCCTAACCAGAAAACTAACACATAGACAAACCCTAACTCTAACATTAAAAGTAACCCTAACCCTAACACTAACACTAATCCAAAACCTAATGATAACCTTAACCCTAACACTAACATGAATCTTAAACCTAACCATAGGCCTAACACTAAAACTAAGAGAAACCTTAACCCTATCCCTAAAACTAAACCTAACACTAATCCTAATACTAAAACTAACCCTAAACCTAATACTAAACCTAACCATAAACCTAACAGTAAACCTAATACTAACCCTAACAATAACTTTAACAACAACACTAACCCTAACACTAACGATAAACCTAACCCTAAACCTAGCCCTAACCCTAAATCTTTTTTGCAAATACTAAACCTAACCCTAAACATAAACCTAACCCTAACCCTAATCATAACACAATCCCTAACACTAATCCTAAACCTAACCTTAACCCTAACGCTAACCCTTACACTAACGAAAACGCTAACCCTAATCCTAACACTAACTGTAACCAGAAACCTAATACATACCCTAACGCTAACATTAACCCTAACAATAACACTGAACCTAACCCTAAGCCTAATACTAACCCTAAACCTAACGCAAACCTTAAAAATAACCCTAACAAGAACCGTAACTCTAACCCTAATCCTAACCCTAACACTAAACCTAACCGTAACCCTGATCCTAAAACTAACCCTAACACTAACCATAAGCCTAAAACTATCCCTAACACTAACACTAAACCTAACCCTAACCATAATTCTAACCCTAACACAAACACTAAAACTAACATGAACCCTAAACCTAACACTACCCTAACCCAAACACAAACCCTAACCCAAAACGCCACTCAAAATCTAACATAACCCTAACCCTAACCATAACTCTAATACTAACCCTAACACTAACCCTATCACAAACCCTATCCATAATCCTAACACTAATCTTAACCATAAGCCTACCTTTAACACTAAACTTAAACCTAAACCTAAACCTATCCCTAACCCTTAGCCAAACCTTAAACCTAACACTAAACCTAAACCTTAGTCTAAAAGAAAACCAAATTCTAACCATAAACTTAATCATAACCCTAACTTTAACACTAATCGTAACACGTAGACAAACCCTAAACCTTACCTTAGCATTAAACCCAATATTAAACCTAAACCTAACCCTAACCCTATTGAGAACCCTAACACATAGCGTAACCTTAAACCTAATACTAACACTAACATTAAACCTATCCGTAATCTTGACACTAACCTGAATCCTAACAGGAATAGTAACCCAAACTCTAACCCTAACCCTTAAACTAAACCTAATCATAACCCTTAACCTAACACAACCCCGGACACTAACCCTAACCCTAATACTAACCCTAATCCTAACCCTAAACCTAACACAAAACCTAACCATAGCTGTAACACTAACCCTAACCCTAACCATAACCATAACCATAACACTAAACCTAACCATATCCCTAAACCTAACACAAACGCTAACACAAATGCTAACACAAACGTAACACTAAACATAACATAACCCTAATCCTAAACTTACAGAAGTAACTAACACTAACACTAACCCTCACCCTATCACGAATGTTATCCATAACAATAACACTAACATTAAACCTAACACTAAAACTAACACTAACCCTATATGTAACCCTAAAATTAGACCTGACACTAAACCTAAACCTCACCCTAAACCTAATCCTAAATGTAACCCTAACGTTAAACCTAAACCTAAACTAATCCAAACCATAACTGAAAACCTAACACTAAGACTTACACAAACCTTAACCCCAACCCTAACATTAACCCTAACACTAACACTAACCCAAACCAGACACTAACCCTAACACTAATCATAATCATAACCCTAACCCTAACCCTAAACCTAACGTAAACCCTAAAACAAACCCTAACACTAACCTAAGCTTAACAGTAACAGGAACCCTAACCCTAATCCTAACAAACAAAACTTATTTCTAATCCTAAAACTAACACTACCTCTAACCTTAACCATAACTCTAACACAAACCCTAACCCTAACCCTAACAGAAACCCCAACCCTAACCATAATGGGAACCCTAATCTAACCCTAACTCTAAGCCTAACCTAAAGTTAACTGTTAACCTAATCCTAAACTTAACTCTAAAACTAACCTTAAGCCAAAACCTTACACTAACACTAACACTAACCTTAATCCTAACACAAAATCTAACCCTAAACCTAAACCTAAACCTAACACTAACCTTAAGACTAACCCTAACCCTAACACTAATCCTAGACCTATCTTTAAAACTTACACTATCCCTAAACCTAACCCTGTCCCTAACCCTAACCATAATCCTAAACCTCACTCTAACCCAAACCCTAATCCTAACACTAAACCTAAACATAACCTTAACCATAACTCTAAAACTAATTATAACCGTAACTGTAACCCTAACCCTAACCCTGACCATAACACAAACCCTAACACTAGCCTAAACCTATGCAAAACACTAACCCTAACTCTAACATTAACCCTATTCTTAACTGTAACTCTAACCATCACTGTAACCCTAACCCTAACACTAATCCTAAACCTAACCCTAAACCTAGGCCTGACACTAAACCTAACACTAACCCTAACTCTAAACCTAACCCTATAAAACAATAACCCAAGCCTTGACCCTTAAACTAACCTATCCCTAAGCCTAACCCTAACCTACCCCAAACACTAACTCTAACCCAAACCAAACACTATCACTAACCCTAACCTTAACCCTAACCGTAAACCTAACTTAAAATCTAGCCCTAATTCTAACACTCACCCAAACACTAAGCCTAACCTTAAACCTAACAGTAATCCTAACTCTGTTTTTAATAGTAATCCTAACACTAACCCTAACTATATCTCTAATTCTAACCATTACTCTAAGCCTTATCCTTTTTGTAACCCGAACACTAACACTAAACCTAATCCTAACACTTACAGTAATCCTAATCCTAAACTTAAAAAGAACCCTAACCCTAAACCTAACACTAACCCTAACCCTAACTGTTACATGTACCCGAAACCTCTCCCTAAAACTCACCCTAACCCTAACACTAACCTAATCCTAAATTTAACCATAACACAACCTTAAACATAACCCTGGCCCTAACCTAAACCTAAAACTAAACTTAACCCGAATGGTAACCGTAATTGTAACATTAACCCGAACCATAACTCTAACGTATTCTTGAACCCTAAACCTAACATTAACCCTAAATCTAAACCTCACCCTATATTTCACAGTAACACTAACCATAATCCTATATTTGACAGTAACACTAACAATAACCCTAACCATAACCCTAATACAAACCCTAAAACTAACCCTAACACTATCCCTAAACCTAACCCTAACCCTATCCCTTACACTAACCCTAAACCTAACACTAATTCTAACCCTAACCCTAATCATGATGCTAAACTTATCACTAACGCTAACCCTAAACCTAACAATAACCCTAACAATAACCTAACTTAACCCTAACCCTATCACTAACCCTAACCCTAAACCTAACACTAACCCTAATTTAAACTAAACCTAAACCCTAAAATTAATCCGAATCCTAACCATAACCCTAAAACAAACCCTAACCAAAACACTAACACTAACCCTAAACCTATCCCTAACCCTAACCCTAAAACAAACCGTAATGTAACCCTGACCCTAATTCTAACCTAATGCTATCCCTTACCCTAAACCTAACCCTAACTCTAAAACAAACCTTGAACCAAAAGCTAACCCTAATAATAATAAAAACCTTAAACCTAACCTTTACCTTAAATCTATCCCTTACACATACTTTAAACCTAACACTGAACCTAACCTAACTCTAACTTAAGCCGTAAACCTAACCTGATTCCTAAACATAACCATAACCCTAACCATAATGCTAACCCTAAACCTAAACCAAATCATAACCCAAACCCTAACACTAATCCTAAAGCTAATGTAACCCTATAATTAACACTTCCTAACCCTAATCGAAAACCTAACACTAATTATAATCGTAACTTTAACCCTAACCCTACCTCTTACTCAAAACCTAACCCTAACAAACCCTAACGTGAACCCTAACCGTACCCTAACCCTAATTCTAACAATAACCCTAACCCTAACACTAACACTAACACTAACTCTAACAATAACCCTAATCCTAACATTAACTTTAACCCTAATTCTAACCCTAAACTAAACTGTAACTCTAACACTAATTCTATTCGTAAAACAAACACTAACCCTAAATCTAACACAAACCCTCATCCTCACCTTCACCCTAACACAAACCCTAACTCTAATATTAAACCTAACACTAACCCTAAGCCTAACCCTTACCTAACAGTAACCGTAAACCTAAGCTTAAATCTAACCCTAAACTTAACACTAAACCTAAACCTATCTTTAACCTTAACACTATCCCTAAACCTAACCCTATCCCTAACCCTAAACCTAACACTAACCCTAACCATAACTTTAACCCTAACCCTAACACTAAACTAATAACTAACCATAACAGGAACCCTAACTCTCACCCTAAAAACACCCCTAATTTTAAACCGAACCTAAAGAGTAAACCTCATTTTAATCTAACCCTAATTCTAACCTAACGAAAACCCTTACAGTAACCCTAACCCTAATGTAACCCTAACCCCAAGAGTACCCCAAATCCTAACCATAACCATAAGAGTAACCTTAACCCTAACCATTAAACAAAACCTTAACCTAACACTAACCTAATCCTAAAGCTAAAACAAACACTAATTCAATCCTAACACTAACCCTAACCCTAACACTGACTCTTATACCAACCCTAACCCTAAACATAACACTAAAACTAACTATAACAGTAACCTAAAACCTAACCGGAATACTTAATCTGACCCTAACCCTAACACTTACCCTAAACCTAACCCTAACACTTACCTACACCTAACCCTAAAACTAACACTAAACCTAAGCCTAACTTTAACACTAAACCTAACACAAATTCTAACACTAAACCTTACCCTAACCCTAAACCTAACACTAACACTAACACTAACCCTTAGCATAACCCTAAATCTAATAATAACCCTAACCCTAACCCAACCCCAACTATAAAACTAAACCTAAAACTAACCATAACTCTAACACTAACACTAAGAGTAACCCTAATCTTAATCCTAACCATAAGGCTAATCCTAATAGTAACCATAATGGTAAACTAAACCTAATCCTAACCCTAACCCAGAACCTAACGCTAACGCTAACCCTAATGCTAACGCAAACCCTATTCCTATTTTAATCCTAACCCTAACAAAAACCCTAACCCTAACCATAACCTAGCAGTAACACAAACCTTAACCCTAATCCTAACCCTAACTCTAACCCTAACCATAACCTAACACAAAACCTAAACCTAAAACTAACACTAACCCTAATGGTAAATGTAACACTTTCACTCAACCTACCCCTAAACCTAAACCTAACACTAATTCTAAACATAACCCTAACCAAAACCCTAGCCCTAACACTAACCCACACCCTTACACTCTCCGTAACCCTAATGCTAACCCTAACTTTAACACTAAATTTAATCCTAAACCTACCCCTAAATATAACCCTAACACAAAGCCCAAATATAACACTAATCCTAACCTAACCCTAAAAAAACCCTAAACCAAATTCTAAACATAACTGCAATTCTAATCCTAACTCTAACACAAACCCTAACCCTAACCCTAACACTAACCCTAAACCTACACTAACCCTAACACTAACACTAACCCTAACCCTAACCCTAACACTAATCCTAACCCTAAATATTATACTAAACCTAAACCTAATATTTGTTATAACCCTAACCTTAACCAAGACCAATAAAAAAATCCTAACAGTAACCTTAACACTAGCCCTAAACCTAACCCTAAACCTAAAACTTACACTACCCCTAACCATAAACATAACCCTATTCGTAACCCTAATTCTAACCATAACACAAATCGTAAGCCTAAATCTAACACTAACCCAATTCCTAACCCTAACACAAACACAAACCCAGCCCTAAACCTAACCCTAAAATAAACCCTAACCAAAAGTTTAATCCCCAAACCTAACCAATCCATAACCCTAGCACTTACCTAACACTAACACTAACACTAAGCCTAAAACTAACCTTATTCTAACCCTAACACTAACTCTAACCAAAACCCTAACTGTAGAACTAACACTAACCATAAGCCTAACTCTATACCTAACATAAACCCTTACCCAAACCCTAACACTAACCCTAACACTAAGACTAAATCTAAAACTAACCCTAACCCAATCCTTAACAATAACACACACCTTAACCCTAGCCCTAAACATAAGTCTATCTCTTAGCCTTTTCTTAACCCTAACAATAATCCTTAATTTGTTTTAACCCTAATATTATCCCTAACCCTAACCTTAACCGTAACCCTAAAGCTAACACTAAACCTAAACCTTAACCTAATACTAACCATAACCCAAACATAACAAGAACCCTAACCCTCACCCTAACATTACTCCTAACTCTAAAACTAAACCTAACCCTAACCCTAAGCCTAAATCTAACCCTTACCCAAATTGTAACCGTAACTATGACCCTAACTTAAACCTATCCCTAAACCTATACCGAAGCCTAAACATAATCATAACCCAACTCTTAAAAATACTCCTAACACAAATCCTAACCCTTACCCTAACACTAACCTTAAAGCTAACCCTAACCCTAAAACTAACACAAACCATAACCATAACCATAACAGTAACACTAATCTAATCCTAACCCTAACACTAACATAACACTAACCCTTAATCAAAACCTAATCCTAACTCTAAAACAAAACTGAAACCAAAACCAAACCGAACACGAACCAAAACCCTAACCCTAAACCTTACCTTAAATCGAATCCTAACAAAAACCCTAACCAGATCACTAACACTATGCCTAAACCTAACCCTAATCCTAACCCTTACACAAAATCAAAAGCTAACCATAAACCTATCTCTAAACCTAAACTTAAACCTTAAACAAACCCTAACCCTAACCCTAACACTAACTCCAACCTTAACACTTTCTCTAACATTAACACTTACCCTAATGCTAACACTAACACTAACCCTAGCACTAACCCTAACACTAACCCTAACTCTAAGCTTAACCCTAAACCTAACCCTAACCCAAACAATAACCCTAACTCTAACCCTAACTCTAAAACTAAAATGAAAGCTAACCCTAAACCTTACACAAATCCTAACCTTAACACTAACAATAATACTAACTATAACCCTAACCCTAACAATGACATTTATGATAACCCTAACCTTAACCCTAACCCTATCACTAACCCGAATCCAAACACTAACACTAACCCTAACCCTAATTTTAACCCTAAATCTAACCCTAACATTAACCCTAACCCTAACCCTAACACGAATCAGAATCCTAACCCTAACAATAACACTAACCCTAACCGTAAACCAAATCTTAACCCTAAGCCAAACCCTAAACCTAACACAAACCCTAACCATAACCCTAGTTCTACACCTATACCTAAACATAAACCCAACCCTAAACCTTACACAAACCCTAAACCTAAACCTGACACTAACACTAACTTTATCCTTAACCCTGACACTAACAAAATAATAATAGTACTAACTTTTCTTAACCCTAACATGTAGCCTAAATTTATTTTAACCCTAATATTATCCATAACTCTAACCGTAACCCTAACCCTAAACCTAACCTTACACTAACCGTAAACCTAGCATTAATTCTAACCCTAATTTTAACCGATATTAATCCTAACCCTAACACAAACCCTAACCCTAACCATAACCTAACACTAAGAAAAACCTTAACCCTAACCTTAAACCTAATCCAAACAGTAATCTTAATCCTAAACCTAACACTAATTGTAACAGTAAGCTTATGCGAAACACTAACACTAACACAAAAGCTAACCTAACCCTAACATTAAACCTTACCATAAACCTATACCTGACATTAAACATAACACTAACCCTAAACATAACACTAACACAAACACTAAGCCTAACACTACCCTAACACTGAAACATACCAAAATTCCAAAGCTAACCCTAATGATAATACTAAACGTAACCCTAATCAAAACCCAAATCCTAACCCTAACCCTAAATCTAATCCTAACCCTAACCCTAATCCTAAACCTCACACTAACCCTAATTCTAACCCTAACCCTTATACTACCCTTAAAACTAACTTGAATCCAAACACTAAACATAACCCTAACCCTAAGCTTAACCATAACCCTAACCCTAACCCTAACCCTAACAGTTACCCTAAACCAAACCATAAAACTAACACTAGTGTTAATCCTAAACCAAACCCAAACAAAAAAACTAACTCTAACCCAAACACTAACACTAACCCTAACCGTAATTCTAACAATAACACAAAACCCAACAAAACTTAATGCTAATCCTAGCTGTAACCATAAACTTATCAAAAACCCTAACCCTAAACGTAACATAAACCCTAACCCTAACACTAACACTAACAGTAAACTTAACACAAAACCTAACTCTAACCTTAACAGTAACCCTAAACCTAACAATAATCCTAAACATAACCCTAACCCTAACGCTAAACCTAACTCTAACACTAAATCTAACAATAACCCTAACCCTAACACTAACAGTAGCCGTAAATAAACCCTAACCATAACTCTAACCCTAATTGTAACCATAGCACAAACCCTAAACCTAACCCTAACACAAACACTAACCCTAACCTCACACTAACCCTAACACAAACCCTAACCCTCACCGTAACCTAACCTTAAACATAACACTAGCTATAACCCTAACCCTAACACAAATTCTATACATAACACTCACCCTAACACTAAATCTAACCCTAAAACAAACACTAACCCTAACAGTAATTCTAACTCTAACCCTAACCGTAACCATAACCCTAACTCTAACCCTAACAAAAGCACTAATCCATTCTGTAACTCTAAACCTAATAAATACCTTACACTAACCCTAAATTTAACATTAACACTAACCTATACCCTAACCCAAACACGAACCCTACCTCTACCCCTAACACTAATCTTAACACTAACACTAACCCTAACACTTACCCAAAACATAACCTCAAATCTAGTTCTAACACTAAGAATAAATGTAACACTAACCCTAAAACAAACACGAAATGTAATCCTAACCCTAAACCTAAATTTAAACTGAACACTTATCCTAATTATAAACGTAACCCTAATCTAATCCTAACCCTAACCCTAGAACAAACCCTAAAGCTAACTCTAATCCTAACCCAAAATTTGTCTCTAACACTGACCCTAAACCTAACCTTAACACAAACACTAACCCTAAAACTAACCTTAACACTAACCCTAAACCTAACACAAACCCTAACCCTAACAATAACAGTAACCCTAATCTAACCCTAATAATAACTCTAAGCTAAACTTAACCCTTACCCTAACCCTAACGCTAACTCTAAAATAACCTTAAACCAAAACCTAATCCTACCACTAACACTAACCCTAATTATAACACACAATCTAACCCTAACAGAAACCCCAAACCTAACCCTAACCTAACCCTAATGCTATTGCTAAACCTAACTCGAATCATAACCCTAAACATAACCATAACCCAAAACCTAACATTAAGACAAATGCTTTCCATTACTCTATAATTAACCCTAAATCTAATTCTAAACCTAAACCTTACACTAACACTAACCCTAACCCTAAACCTAACAAGAACTCTGACTGTAACTCTAACCCTAACCCTAAAACATACCTTAACCCTAACTTAACTGTAACCCTAACACTATCCTTAGCCTTACCCTAACACTAAACCTAAACCTAAGCCTAACCCTGAAATTAACCCTAAAACAAAACCTAACCCTAAACCTAACCTCAACCCTAAACATAAAAAAACGCTAACCCTTATCATAACCACAACAGTAACTCTAACCATAGCCCTAATCCAAACCATAACACTCACCCTAACATTAACACAAACCCTAACACTAACACTAACCCTAAACTTAACCCTAATCCTAAATTTTAAACTAACCCTAACCATAACACTAACACTAAATCTAACCCTAACCCAAACCCTAAAACCCTAACTCTAACACTAACCCTAAATGCTAACACTAAGCCTAACACTAGGCCTAACCCTAACCCTAAAACGAAAACGAAACCTAACACTATCCCTAACCCTAACCCTAATGCTAACCCTAACCCGAAACATAACCCTAACACCCTAAACCTAAACCTAATGCTAAAACTAACACAAAGTCTAAACATAACACTAACTCTAACTCTAAATCTAAACCTAACACTAACAAAACCCTAACCCTCACCCTAACTCCAAACCCAAACCCTAACCCTAACTCCAAACACAAACATAAATGTAATGCAATACATAACCGTAACCCTAACCTTAATAATAAAAGTAACACTAAACCTAACACAATCCCTAAATCTAAATCTATCCATCACCCTAACCCTAACCCTAATCCTATTACTAAACCTAACACTAACTGTAAGCTTAACAATAACCCTAATAATAACCGTAACCCTAACCATAACACTTAGAAGTCAAAACCTAACACTATCCCTAAACCTAGCCCTAACACTAAACATAATCATAACCCTATCCGTACCTCTAACCCTAATCCTAACTGTAACAGTAACCCTAAAAATAAACTTAACCATAATCCCAACACAAACCCTAACCTAATAAACCCTAAGCTTAACACAAACCCTAAGCCTAACACAAACCCTAAACCTAACCCTAACCCAACCCTAACCCTAACACTAACCCTAACACTAACCCTAACACTAATTCTAAACGTAATCCTAACACTAACACTAACCATAACCATAAAATTAACACTTAACCTAAACTTTACCCTAACCCTAACCCTTACAATTACTGTAAACCTAACACTAACACTAACTCAAACCCTAACCCTAAATGTAGCCATAACACTAAAAATAACCTTAACACTATCCCTAACACTAACCTTAACTCCAACTCTAACCCTAAACCCTACCCCTAAAACTAAATTAGACCTCAATTCTAACCCTAGTGCTAATCCTAACAGTAACCCTAAAATTAATGCTAAATCTAACCCTAACCCTAACCCTAACACTAACCCTAACCCTAAAACTATGCCTAACCCTAAGCCTAACCCTAATAATAACCCTAACACTAACTTTAACCCTAACCCTAACCATAACCATAACCCTAAACCTAATACTAACACTAAACTTCACCCTAACCCAAACTATGATTCTAATCCTAACCATAACTGTAACCCTAATTCTACCTTTTCTTTAAAACAAACCCTAATCTTAACCTAACCTTTATGGTAATACAAACACTTACCCTATCCCTAACCTAATCCTAAAACAAACCCTAACCCTAACACTATACCTAAGACTTATCCTAACCCTAACCCTAACCCTTACACAAAACGTAACCCTAAACATAACATTAGTCTTTAATCTAACCCTAACACTATCATTAACCCAAACCCCAACCCTAACGCTAATGCTAATCCTAATCGTAACCCATATCCTAAACCTAAAGCTAAACCTAATCCTCAAATAAACCCTAAACCTAAACCTAACCCTAATCTTAACAGGAACACTATCCCTAAACATAACACAAACCCTAACCCTAATGATAAGAGTAACCCTAATCTAACATTATCCCTAACCGTAACCTAATGCAAACCCTTTCCCTCATCCTAAAACTTACTCTAAAACTAACCTTAAAACAAAACCTAATCATAAGACTAACATGAGAACTAAGCCTGACACAAAATTTAACCCTAACACAAACCCTAAACCTAACACCAACCCTAAACTAACACTAAACCTAGTCCTAACCCTAAACCAAATCCTAAGAGTAAACATAACCCGAACACTAACCCTAACCCTAAAATTAACACAAATCCTCACCCTAACCCTAGTGCTAACCCTAAAGCTAAACCTAACCTTAAACCTTACACTATCCCTAAACCTAACCATAACTTATCACTAACTTAAACTGTAACCCTAACCATAACAGTAAAACTTACCCTAAACCTAAATTTAAACCTAACCCTAACAATAACACTAATCCTAAACCTAAAACTAACCATAACACTAAGCCTAACTATAACCCTAAACCTAAGATAAAGCCTACCCATTACCCTAAACCTAACCCTTACCCTCACACTAATCCGAATTCTAAACCTAACCCTTACACTATCCTAAACCTAACTTTAACCCTAACACTAAACCTAATTCTAACCTTAATTCTAACCCTAATACTAACCCTGACACTAAGCACAACACCAACCCTAACTCTAAACCTAACCCTAATCTGAACCATAAACCGAACCCTAAAATGAAACCTGACCCTAAACAAACCCTAACACAAACATTAACCCTAAACCTAACCTAACCATAACCCTAACCATTACCTAACCCTAACACTAATGCTAAAATTGTGCCTAACCATAACCCTAACCCTAAAAATAATCGTAAACCTAACCCTAAACCTAACACTAACCGTAACTTAACTCTAAGACTAACAACAACCCTATACCAACCCCTAACAATAAATCTAACTTTAATCCTTACAGTAATAATAACCGTAACCCTAACCCTAACCCTAACACAAACCCTAACCCTAACCTAATTCTAACTGTAAAACAAAATGTAACACTAAACCTAATCCTAAACCAAACCTAACCCTAACCTTAAAACTAAACTTTAACAAATCCCTAACACTAACCCCAAACCGAAATCTAAACTTTAATGTAAATCTAACCCTGATACAAACCCTTATGCTAACTCTAAACCTAACTTAACCTTAACCCTAACCGTACACCTAACACGAATCCCAACCATAACCATAACCCTAACCCTATCCCTAATTATATAGTTAACACAAACCCTAACCCAAACACTGACACTAACCCTAAACCTAACACTAACACCTAACCCTAAGACTAATGCTAAACCCAACCCTCATCCTATCACTAACCCTAAAACTAACATTAACACTAACCCTAACCCTAACCCTAACACTAAACCTAAATCTAAGTCTAACCCCAAACAAAACACTAACCCTAACCCAATCCCCAACAAGAACACTAATCCTAATTCTACCCATAACTGTAAATTTAACCCTAACGCTAATCCTAACCCTAACACAAACCCTAAAACTAAACCTAATGGTAACTCTAACTCTAAACCTATTCTAATCTGAACTGTAAACCTATCACTAACATTAACCCTAACCTTAAACCTAACCATAAATCTAACCCTAACCAAAACCCTAACCATAACACTGACCCGAGACAAACATTACCCCTAACCCGAATTTTAACTATGCCTTAACCCTAACTTTAAACCTAAACCTAAAACAAATCCTAGCCCTTACCATAACATTAACCCTAAACCTAAACGTAACCATAACCCTTAAACTAACCCTAAAACTAACATTATTTTTAACCCTAAACATAACCATAACCCTAAAACAAACCCTAATTCTCACCCTAACACTAACCCTAAACGTAACCCTTCCACTAACACTAACCCTAAGACTACATCTACCCGTAACCTTAAACTAACACTTACACAAACCTTAACCCTAAACCTAACACAAATCGTAACACTAATCCTAATTGTGACCCTAACACTAACCCTAAACCTAACTCTAACCCTCACCCTACCCTTAACACTAACACTAACACTAACCCTAAACCTAACCCTAAACCTAACACTGAACATAACCCTAACCCTAATATTAACCCTAATACTAACCGTAACACTAACCCTAACTCTAACACTAACTCTAACACTAACCTTAACCCTAAAACTAACCCTAACCCTAGAACAAACCCTTACCCAAACCCTAACCCTAAACCTAATCGAACCCTGATGCTAACACGAATTCTAACCCTAACCCTAACCCTAACCCTAACAAGAATCGGATCCCTAACCCTAACACTGCCCTAAAAATAACCATAATCCTAGCACTAACACTAATCATAACCTTTTCTCTAACACAAAATCTAACCCTAACTCTAACCCCAGAATGAACCCTCACACAAACACTAAAAGATAACACCAACAATAAACCTAACCATAACCATAACCTTCACACAAACCTTAACCCTAACCATAACCATAACACTAACTCTAACCAGAACCCTAACACATAGCCTAACAATAACCGTAACCTCACACTAACACTAAACCAAACCATAAACATAAAACTATCCCTAACACTAACCTTAACCCTAACCCTAACACAAATCGTAATTTTAACCCTAATCTTAATTTGAACAGTAACCCTCACCTTAACCCTAACACTGACACTAAGCCTAACATTAACCCAAACCCTAACACTAACCCTAAACCAAACCCTAACACTAACCCTAAACCAAACCCTAAACCTAAAACTAAATTTAAACCTAACCCTAACACTAACACTAATACTAACCCTAACACTAACACTAACCCTAACATGAACCTTATCTGTAACCCTAACAGTTACATTTACCATAAGCCTAACCCTAACACTAACCCTATACGTAATCCTAAACCTATCCCTAACCCATACCCTGACCTTCAACCTAACACTAAACCTAATGCTAAGCCTAAAGATAAATCTAGTCCTCACTGTAACACAAACCCTAACCTTAACCCTAACATTAACCCTAACCGTAATGCTAACACTAACACTAACCCAAACCCAAACCCTATAGTTTTAACCATAACCCTAACACTAACCCTTAACCTAAACATAACCCTAAAACAAAACCTAACCCTTAACCTATCCCTAATTTTAACACAAACCCTATTCCTAAAACTAACCCTAATCCTAACACTAACTCTAACCTTAATTCTAAGCATAACCCTAATCCTAACATTAATACTAAACCTAACATTATCCCTAAACCTAACCATAACAATTAACGTAACCAAACCCTAACCCTAACACTAACCTAAAGCTAAAACTAACACTAACCCTAACTCCGAACCTAACCTTAACCCAAAATCTATCAGTAATCATAACACTAACCAAAACCCTAAAAAAAAATCTAAACCTAACACAAACCCTAAGTCTAACCCTAACTCTAACCCTAACCTAACCTTTTCCCTATCCCTGACCTTAACCCGAACTTTAACCAAAAATATAAACCTAATTCTAACCCTAACAGTAAAACAAACACCAACCCTATCCCTAACAGTAAACCTAAACCTAACCAAAACCTTAACACTAACACGAACCCTAACCAAAAACCTAACACTAAAATTAACACTTACCCTAACCCTAAACTTAATCCTAAACCCTAAACCTAACACTAACACGAACTCTAACCATAAAACTAATCCTAAAACTAAAACTTATCCTAACCCGAAAACAAAACCTAACCCTAACACGAAGCCTAAGCCTAATCCTAAACCTAATACTAACACTAACTCTAAACCCTAAGCCTAACTCTAACCCTAAACCTAACCTTAACCGTAACCCTAATACTAACCCTAAACTTAACCCTAACAGTAACTCTAACACTAATCCTATCCATAAACCTAACACTAACCCTAAATTTAACACAAAGCCTAATCCTAATCCTCACCATAAAAACTCTAACCCTAAACCTAACATTAACTCTAAACACAACCCTATCTGTAACTCTGAAACTAATTCTAATCTTTACCCTAACTTTAACTTTAACCGTAACCCTTACCTAACACTAAATGTAACCCTAATCCTTAACCTAACAATAACCCTTAACCTAACACTAACCCTAAGGCTAAACCTAAACCTATCTTTAACCGTAACACTATCTCTAACACTAACCATATCCCTAACACTAAAGCTAACATTAATCCTAAATTTAATCTTAACACTAACATTAACACTAATCTTATCCCTAATCGTAAAAGGAACCCTATCCTCACCCTAACACTAACCTAACCCTAACCCTAACCCTAACCATAATCCTAACACTAACCGTAACCCTAAACTTAACCCTAAATCTTACCTAATAGAAACCGTAACTGTAACCCTAACCCTAACCTAATTTTAACCCTAACTCTAACATGAATTCTAACCATAACCGTAACCTTAACCCTAAACCTAATCCTAACACAAACCTTAAACATAACCCTAAAACTAACCTTAAAACTAAAACTAACACTAACCCTTACAATGAACCTAACCATAACACTAATTCTAACCCTAAACTAACACTAACACTAAAACAAACCCTAATCGAAACCTATCACTAACCATAAACCTCACCCTAACCCTAAACCTAACCCTAACCCTAACCCTAACACAAATGCTAACCCCAAATTTAACCCTAGCAGTTACACTTACCATAATTCAAACTCTAAACCTAACACTTATCCTAAACCTAACCCTAACACTAATATTAACCCTAAGCCTAACCCTAACACTAACTCTAAATCTAACACTAACCTTGTCCCTTACACAAACCCAACAAGCCAAACACTAACTCTAACCCAAATTCAAACTTAACACTAACCCAAATCCCAAAATTAACCCTAATGCTAATCCTAACTCTAACCCTAAACTTATACCTATCACTAACACTAAACCTAACACAAACTCTTACCCTAACCCTAATGCTTAACCTAAAGCTCACACTAATCCTAACCCTAACCCTAACAATAACCCTAACTCAAATAAAACCCGAAACCTAAGCCAAAGCAAAACACAAACCCTAAAACTACAACTAACCCTAACTCTAAACCTAACACTAACCCAAACATAACTCTTACAATAACTCTAACCCTAATCCTAATCATAACCAAAGCCGAATTCTAACCCCAACACTAACACAAATCCTAACACTAACACAAACCCTAACCATAACAATAACCTGACCCTAAAAAAACCTAAACCCAACCCAAACCCTAACCCTAAATCTAACCATAACCATAACCCTAACATGAACCCTAACCCTAAAGCTAACACTAACCCTAAACCTAACCATAAATGTAACCCTTACACTAATCTGACCCCTAATCATAACCCTAAGACAAACGCTAACCATGACCCTAACCAGAACCCTAACACATAGAATAAACCTAACCCTAACCCTAACACTAACCCTAACCCTAACCTTAACACTAAACCTAACCCTACTAACTTTAACCCTAACCCTAATCCAAAATCTAAGCCTACCCAAATCCCAACTGTAACTCTAATGCTAAACGCACCCTAATCTGAATCCTAACCATAAATGTAAACCTAACCCTAACCCTACAGCTAAAACAAAACCTAACTCTAACCCTAACACTAATCCTACACCTAACCTTAACCCTAAATCTTACACTAACACTTACGCAAATGCTAACACTAAACCAAACCCTAACCCTAACACTAACCCTAAAACTAAACCTAAACCTAACCTTACACTAATTCTAACCCTAAATCTTATGCTAATCCTAACCAGAAAACGAATCCTATCACTAACCATAACCCTAACCCTAACATTAACCCTAACCATAACAGAAAACCTAACACTAAGCCTAACCCCAACTCTAATGCTAACATTAAATCAAACAGTAACACTTACCCTAAACAAAACCATAAGCATAACTCTAACCCTTATTCAGTTCCTAACCCTCACACTATATCTAAATCTACTTTTAAACCTAACACTATCCCAAAACATAAAGCTAATCCTAACCCAACCCTACATTAACCCTAAACCTAACCCTACCCCTCAGCTTATCACTTACTCTAACCCTAACCCTTACCCTAAAACTAAACATAACACTAACCCTATCCCAAATGAAATCCTAACACAAACCCTAAACATAACCCTGACCCTAACCTAACCAAAACCCTAACCCTTACCGAATTCTAAGCATTATTTTAACCCTAAACCTAAGCCTAACAATAACAAAAACCCTAAACCTAATTATAACACTAACCCTAAACCTAAACCTAACCCTAACCCTTAAATTAACTCTAACTCTAATACTAATCATAAACCTATACCTAATTCTAACCCTAAAACACACCCTAAGCCTAAGCAAAACATTAACCATAAAACTAACACTAAACTTTATACTAATCTTATCCCTAACACTAACCCTAACCCTAATTAAACCTAAACCTACCCATAAGAGTAACCCTAATATAACCCTAACCTTAACCCTAACCTAACTAAAACCCTACCCTAATCCTAACACTAAATCTAAAACTAAATTTAAACCAAAACCTATCTTTAACACTAACACGAATCCTAACACAAAATGTAACCCTAACCTAACCCTAACCATAATTTTATCCCTAAAACAAAACCTAACCCTAAACCTAACTCTTACTCTAACCCTACCCTATGCCTAATGCTAACCTGAACCCTAAATATTACACTATCCCTAATCCTAATCCTAACACTAACATTAACTCTAACCTCAACTTTAACTCTAACCGTATCACTTACCCTAACCCTAACCCTAAACCTAACCCTAAACTTAACACTGAACCTAATCCTAATCCTAACCATAACTGTAAATTTAACCCTAACACTAATCCTTTAACACTTACCCTAAAAATAAACCTAGCCTTAACAATAACCCTAAAACTAACTCTAATCCTAATCCTAACCATTACACTAACCTTAACCCTAAGCCTAAAACTAACACTAACTCTAACTGTAACCTTAACCCTAACTCTAACACTTACACTAACCCTAAGCCTATCTCTATCACTAACCCTAAACCTAACCCTAACCCTAAGAATAACCCTAAACCAAACCATAACAATAACTCTAAAATGAACACTAACCATATCCCTAACCTAATTATAACCATAACACAAACCGTAAATCTAAAGTTATCACTAACCCTAACCGGAACACTAAACAAAAACCCAACCCTAAACCTAACCCTAACCATAAACCTAACCTTAACACTAACGCTAACACTTACACTAACCCTAAACCTAACTCTAACACTTACCCTAAACCAAAAACTAACACTAACAATAATCCTAAAACTAACCCCAAACCTAACCCTAAACCTAACCCTTACACTAACCTTAACCCTTACCCTAACCCTAAAATCTACCCTAATCCTAATTCTAACTCTAACACTTACCTTAAACCTAACACTAACCCTAACACTAAGCCTAATCCCAACCTTAGCCCTAACTCTAACAGAAACAAAACACTAACTAATCCTAACTGTAACCTAAATGTAAAACTACGCCTAACCCTAAGTATAACCCTAACCCTAACTTTAAGAATAACTCCAAAACTAACACTAATCATAACCCTAACCCTAATTCTAACTATAACACAAACCTAAATATATACCTAACATTTACTCTAACCCTAACCCTAATACTAACCCAATCCCCAATCCTAACCCTAAACCTAACCCTAACAATAACCTTAACACAAACTCTAACTGTAACCCAAACCCTAAACCTAAACCTAAACCTAACCTGACACTTTACACTAACTCTAATCCTAACCCTAACACTAACTCTAACCATAATCGTAACCCTAACACTAAAATTTACCCTAAACCAAACAATAACCCTAACCCTACCACTAACCCTACTCCTAACACTAACAGTAACCCTAATCCTAAAATTAAACCTAGCCCTAACCCTAACACTAACTCTAACAACAATCATAACCCTAAAACTAACATTTATCCTAATCCAAACAATAACCCTAACCCTAACACTAACCCTACTCCAAACACTAACTCTAACCCTAAGCCTAAGCTTAAACATAGCCTGAAACCTAAAATGAACCCTAACCATAATACTAATCGTCAACCTAACCCTAGCCTTAACAATAACCCTAACACTAACCCAAAGCATGACCCTAAACCAAACACTAACCCTAACCCTAACCATAACCATAACCCTAAGCCTAATAATAACCCAAAACCTAACTCTAACACAACCCTAACCCTATCACTAACACTTACTCTAACCCTAGCATTAACCAAAACCCTAACAGTAACCCTAACCCTAAACTTAACACTAACCCTAATCCTAAGATTAACACTAACTATAACAATAACACAAACCCTAAACCTAACACTAACCATAAACTTAATACTAACCCTAATACTAACCGTAACACTAACCCTAATCAACCTAACTCTAACCATAACCAGAACCCTAACAATAATTCTATCCATAACCCTAACCCTCAAACTAAACCTAATTCTAACCCTAACACTTTCACTAATACTAAACCTAACTTTAACCCAAACAAGAAACCTAACCCTAACCCTAACCTTAACACTAAACCTGACACTATACCTAAAACTATCCCTAATCCTAATCCTAACTCTAACCCTTATTCTATTCGTAACCCTAACACTAACCCTAAAACTATCTTTAAACCTAACACTATGCCTAACCCTAAACAGAATATCAACAGTAACCGTAACCCTAGCCCTAAACCTTATACAAACACTAACCCTAACCCTAACACTAACCCTAACCTAAACCTCACACTAACCCTTACAGTAACCTTAACCCAAACACCAATTCTAACACAAAAATTAAACCTAACCCTAAAACAAATCCTAAGCCTAAACCTAACACTAAATCTAAACCTAACCCTAAACTTAAACCTAAAACTAAACCTAAATCTAACCATAACCACAAATGTAACCCTAACACAAACCCTAACCATAACCCTGATCCTAACCTAACCCTAACAAAAATTCTATCCGAAACTGTAACACTAACCCTATCTCTAACCCTAACACTAACCCAAACTGTAAATGTAAGATGAATTTTAACAATAACCCTAACCCTAACACTAACACTAACTGTATCCCTCATCCCTAACTGTAAATCTAAACCTAACACAAACCCTAACCATAAACGTAACACTAACACTAAGCTAAACTTTACAATAACTCTAACCCTAACGCTAAAACTAAGTCTAATCATAAACTTAACCCTAATTCTAACAATTAGCCTAACCCTAAACCTAAATCTAACACTTAACCTAAACCTAACTCTAATCCTTACACTAACCCAAACCCTAACCCTAAATCTCAATGTAAATCTAACCCAAACCCTCCATTCTAACTCTTACTCTAACAAAAACCCTAACCCTAAAAGTAACACTAACCTGAAAATAAAACAAATACTTACACTAACCCAAACCCAAAATCTAAACCTAAAGAAAACACTAACCTTAACCTTAACCTCAACCCTAACTCTAACAGTAACCATAATACAAAACCCTAACCCTAACCATAAAACTAATACTAACCCTAACCCTAACTCTAACCATAACACTAACCCTAACACTAACTCTAACCCTAACCCTAACACTAACACTAACCCTAACCCTAACGGTAACACTAACCCTAACTCTACACCTAACACAAACCCTACACTTAGCCTAACACTAACACTATCACAAATACTAACCCTATCATTAACCTACCATTACACAAACACTAACCCTATCACACACAGTAAACCTAAACCTTACCCTATCCGTAACCCTTACACTAACCCTAAGGCCACACCCTAATCCTAATGCTAACTCTAACCAGAACCCTAACCAGAACCCTAATACATAGCCTAGCCATGACCCTAACACTAATACAGACATTGACCCTAAACCTAACACTAACCCTAAGCCTAACTCTAAACTTAATTCGAAGCCTAACACAAATCGTAACGCTAATCCTAAACTTAACTCTACAGTAAAGCTAACCATAACTGTAATCCAACCCAAACACTAACCCTAACACTAACCCTAACCCTAACCCTAACACTAACCCTAACACAAAGCCAAACCCTAACACTAACCCTGAAACGAACACTAACCCTAATCTTAACAATAACCCTAACCCTAACCCTTACACAAGCCCTAATCCTAACTTTAAACCCAACACTAAATGTAACCCTAAAACTAATCCTAACCCTAACCCTAAACCTAAACCTAACCCAAAACTGAAATGTAACCCTAACCCTAAGACTAAACCTAACTCGAACACAAATTCTAACCGTAACCTTCACCCTAACCATAACCCTAACCCTTACCTAAAACTAACAATAACCCTAACCCTAACATTAACAGTGAACCTAACACTCACGCTAACATAACATTAACACTAACCATAACACCAACCCTAACCATATAACTAAACCTAAATCCTAACTTTAACCATAAATTTAATAATGACTCTAACTCTAACCCTAAAAATAACCTTAACATTAAGTCTAACCCTAACCCTAAGAGTAACAGTAACCCTAACCATAGCCCTAACCCTCTCAACCTTATCCTATTAATAACCCTAACATTAACCCTAAACCTATCTTTAATCCTACTCTGTCCCTAACTCTAACCCTAACCCTTACCCTTACACTAATCCTAACCCTAATCTTAACCATAACCCTTACAGTAACTCTAACCTATCCCTAACCAGAACTCTAACACATAGCCTAAACCTGAACTTAAAACAAACCCTTACCCTCATCCTAACCCTAACCCGAACACGAATCCTATTACTAACCCTACTACTAAACTTAAAACTAAACCTAAACCTATCCCTAACACTAACCATAAACTCTTCCCTAACTCTAAACTTAAAGCTAAACCTAAATGTAAACCAAAACCTAACCCTTACAAAAACCCTATCTTTAAACCAACCACTAACCTAAACCTAACTGTAAATGTAACCCTTACACTAAACCTAACCCTAACCCTAACCCTAACACTAATACTAACCCTAACCCTAAAACTAACATTAAACTTAACCCTAACCCTAAACTTAACCCTAAACCTAACAGCACCAACACTAACCCTAGCCCTAACCCTAATTCTAAACCTTATCCTATTAATAACCCTAATATTAACCCTAAACGTATCTTTAACCCTAACACTCTCTCTAACTCTAACCCTAACCTTTACCCTTACACTAACCCTAACACTAACCCTAAACCTAACCCTTAGAGTAACTTTAACCTATCCATAACCAGAAACCTAACACATAGCTTAAACCTGAACTTAAAACAAACCCTTACCCTAACCCTAACCCTAACCCGAACACGAATCCTATTCCTAACCCTAACACTTAACTTAAACCTAAACCTAATCCTAGCCCTAAGACTAACCATAAACTTTTCCCTAACTCTAAACCTAAAGCAAAACCTAAACCTAAACCAAAACCTAACTCTAACAAAAACCGTATCCTTAAACCTACCACTACCCTAAACCTAACTGTAAATGTAACCCTTACACTAACCCTAAATCTAAACCTAACACTAACCCTAATCCTAAAACTAAAATTAAACATAACCCTAACACTAAATTTAACCCTAAAACAAATATGAATCGTAAAACTAAATGTATCACTAATGCTAACACAAACCCTAACCCTAACCTTAAACTTAACCCTAATACCAATCATAACCCTAACACAAACCCTAAACCTAACCTTAACTCTAAAGCTAACACCAACCCTAACCCTAACTCTCACACTAACCCTAATTATAATCTTAACCGTTATACTAACCCTAAATCTAACTTTTAGTATATCACTAAACTTAACCCTACCCCTAATCCTAACACTCACCCTGAAACTAAACCTGACACTAAACCTAACTCTAATCATAACCCTAATCCGAACCATAACCCTAAATCTGACACTAAACCTAAACCTAACACAAACCCTAACCCAAACCTTAACCCTAAAACTAATCTAATCTTAACCCTAACATTTACCTAATCCTAATACTAATGCTAACACTAACACTAATGATAATCTATCGATAAAACAAACTCTAACATTAACCCTAACACTATCAGTAAAGATAACTCTAACCCTAAAACTAAAATTAACCCTAACCATTAACCTAACACTAACCATAACCCTAAAACTAAGCCAAAGACTAACCCTAACTCTAACACAAAGCCTAACACTAACCCTAACACTAAACCTAACCCTAAACTTAACCCTAAATCAAACCGTTATCCAATTCAAAACCTTAACACTAAACCTAAACCTATCTTTAAACCTAACACTATACTTAACCCTAACCCTATCTCTATACCTAAACCTTAAACTAACCCTAACTGTAACCCTAACACTTTCCCTAAACCTAACCATAAAATGAACCATCACCCTCACCCTAAAAACTAACCCTAACCCTAATACTAACCCTAAAATTAACCCTAACCCTGAAACTTTATCAAACCCAAACATAAATCCTAATAATAACCCTGACCCTATCCAAACCCTAAACCTAACTCTAACCCAATTTCTAACTGTAACCCTAACTCTAACCCTAACACAACTCATAACCCTGACTCTAACACTAAACCTGAACCTAATCCTAAACTTAACTTTAACCCTAACCCAACCCTAAAAAGAATTGAAACCATAATCCTAACTTGAAACCTAAAAAAAACCATAACCCTTAACCCAGCACTAACCCAAAACCTAACCCTAACCTGTACAATAATCCTAACCCTATCCCTAGCACTAAAATTAACACTAACACTAACTCTAACCGTAATATTAACCCTAACCCTAAAACTTACCCCAAAACTAACCCTAACTCTAACACTTACCATTAAACTAATCCTAATCCTAACACTATCTTTAACCCTAACCCTACCACTAAACCTAAAACTAACACTAACCTCAATCTAACCCTAACTCTAATCCTTACAGAAAACCTAAATCTAAAGCTAAAACTAACCCTAACGCTAACCCTAAACTAAAACTAACCAAAAACCTAACCCTAACTATAACCCTAACCCTAAGCCTAACCGTAAGCCTAACCCTAACTCTAACACTTACACAAATTCTAATCCTAACCCTAAACAAACCCTAACCCTAAACATAAAAATAAACCTGAACTTTACATTAACACTAACCCTAACCCTAAAACTAACACTTACTTTAAAACTATCCTTAAAACAAAACCTAACCCTAACACTATCACTAGCCCTAATCCTAACACAAAATTTAACCCTAACGTAAACCCTAACAAATACACAAACCCTAACCTAACACTAACCCTATTGCTAACCCTAAACCGAATCCTAACATTAACCATAACCCTATCCCTAATCTTAACCCAGCATTAACACAAACCCTAACCCTAACCCTAGCACTAACCCTAAAGCTAAACCTAACGCTAAACCTTGTAATATCCCTAACCCTAAGCCTAACTTTAACACTAAATTTAACCATAACCCTAACCTTAACAGTAAAACCTACCCTAAACTTAAACTTAACCCTTACCCCAACACTAACCCTAATCCTAAACCTAACACTAAGACTAACCCAACCCCTAACCCTAAACGAAGCCTACCACTAACCATAACCCTAACGCTAACCCTCACAATAAACCTAAATCTAACCTTAACCCTTAAACTATCCCTAAGACTAACTTTAACCCTAACACTAAACCTAACTTTAATCGTAACCCTAATCCTAATTCGAACCCTGACAGTAAACATAACACCAAACCTAACTCTAACCCTAACCCTATACTTAACAATAATCCTAATCCTAACACTAAACCTAAACATAACTCAAACCCTAACACAAACATTAATCCTAAACCTAACCTAACCATAACCATAACCATTACTCAAACTTAACACTAACACTAATCCTAACACTAACAGTAACCTAACACTAACACTAACCCTAACAACAAATTTAACAATACAACTAAACCTAAACCTAACCCTATCCCTAACATAACATTAACCCTAACCCTACCATAAACCTAACATTAAACCTATACCTAACCCTAACTCTAAACCTTATCCATTTCATAACCCTCACACTAACCCTAAACCTATCATTAATTCTAACCTATCCCTAATCCTAACCCTAACACAAACCCTAAAACTAACACTAAACCTAAACCTAACCCTAACACTAACACTAAACCAAACCTGAATCATAACACGAAACCTAACCCACACCCTAACACTAACCCTAACCCTAACAATAATATTAACCCTAAACCTAATTCTCACCATAAACCTTCCACTAACTCTAACTCTAACCCTAACACTAATATTAACCCTAACCCTAAGTGTAACCCTAAAACAAAACATAACCCTAAACCTAACACTAAACCTAAACCTAACCCTAAACCTTCCACTAAACCTAACCCTAACTGTACCCTAAAACTGACTCTTAGTGTAACCATATCCCTAATCATAATACTTACCCTAAACCTAATGCTAAACAATAACACTTACCCTAACACTAACCCTAATGCTAACACTAAACCTAAAACTAACCCTAACCCTAACCCTTACTATAAACATTACTCTAAAACAAATCGTAACCCCTAAACCTAACCCTAACCCTAATGGTAAAACTAACCCTATCCCTAAACCTAGCACGAAACTATCCTTAACTCTATCACTTAACCCTAAATCTAACTGTAACACTAACCATAAAATAACACTAAACCTGGCCCTAACACTAAAGCTAACATTTTTTCTAACACTAAACCTCAACCTAAACCTAACAATAACCCTAACACAAACCCTAATTCTAAACCTAACACTAACACTAAACCTACCACTAACCCTAATGCCCACATTAACAATAACCCTAATCAAAACCCTAACACTAACTTTAAACAGAACCCTAACACATAGCCTAATGCTAACACTCACCCTAACACTAACACTAAACCTAACCCTAACCATAAACTAACATTAACTCTGATGCTAATCTTATCCCTAACCCTAACACGAATCGTAAACCTAACCCTAAACCTAAACCTAACCATAACACTAAGCCTAACCCTAACCCTAAACCAAACACTAAACTTAAACCTAACACTAACACTAACCCTAATACTAACCCTAACATAAACCCTATTCCTAACCCTAACATTAACCCTATTCCTAACCCTAACCCTAAACCTAACCCTATCCCTAATGCTAACAAAAACCATAAACCAAACCATAACTCTAAACTAACCCTAACCTTAACCCTAATTCTGACACTAACCCTAACCCTATAGCTAAAACGAAACCTATTCGTAACCCTAACACTTACTTAACCCTAACCCTAACACTAACACTAACCCTAAACCTAACCAAATCCTAGCCCTAACACTGATTTTAACCTTAACCCTAATGCTGAACCTAACCCTAAGACTAAAAGTAAACCTAACTCTTACCTTACAACTAACCCTAACCTTAACCATAACAAAATCCCTATCCCTAACCCAAACACTTAAACAAAATTTAACCATAACCCTAACATTATCCCTAACCCTAACACTAACACTAATACTGAACCAAATCCCAAACCTAACCCTAACGTTAATCTTAACCATAACCCTAACCCTAAACTTAAACAAAAAACCTAAACTTAAAAAATCCTAACCATAACCCTAATTCTAACACAAACACTAACTCTAAACTAACACTAACACTAACCCTAAACCTAATCCTTGCCTTAAAACAAATCCTAACTCTAAACCTAACCTAATGCTAACTCTAACCCTGACCCTAACTCTAAAACTAAACTTAACCCCAAACCTAACCCTAACACTAACACTAAACCTAACCCTAACACAAAATCTAAACATAACACAAACCCTAACTTTCACACTAAGATTAACCTAACCCTAACCATATACCTAACCTTAACCCGAATCCTAAACGAAACCATGAACTTAATTCTAACCCAAACACTAACATTAACCTAACCCTGAATCTAACATAAACCTAAACATAACCATAACGCTAATCCTTACACTAAAACTAAACCTAAACCTAACACTAAAACTAACTCTAACAGTAATGCTAACTCTAAACCTAATACTTACAATAACCCTAAACTTAACCCTATTCCTAACACTAACCCTAACACTAACCCTAACACTAAGCCTAACTCTAACCCTAAATCTGATTCTAACCCTCACCATAATGTTAAACCTAACCCTAATCCTAGCACTAACCCTAACCCTAACCTGAACCCTAATGCTAAACCTAACTCTAAGACTAAAAGTAAACCTAAACCTTACCTTAAAAATATCCCTAATGCTAACCATAACAAAAACCTTATACCTAACCCTAACCCTAAAACTTAGACAAAACTTAAGTGTAACCATAACATTAAACCTAATCCTAACACTAACACTAACACTAAAACAAACCCCAACCCTAACCCTAACACTAATTCTCACAGTAACCCTAACCCTAAACTTAAACATAAACCTAACCTTATAAAAACCTAACCCTAACCCTAACTCTAATCCTAACAAAAAAAATAACTGTAATCTTAACACTAACACTTACCCTAAACCTAACCCTTACCTTAAAACTAATCCTAACCTAAACCTAACCTAATGCTAACACTAACCCTGACACTAACTCTCAAACTAATCTTAACCCAAAACCTAAACCTAACACTATCCCTAACAGTAACACAAAATCTAAACCTAACACAAACCCTAAACTTAACACTAAGCCTAACCTAACCCTAACTGTATCCCTACCCTTAACCTGAATACTAACCAAAGCAATAAACCTAATCCAATCCCGAAGACTAACATTAACACAAACCTACCCTAACTCTAACACTAACCTTAAACGTAAACATAAACCTAATCCTTAAACTAAACCTAACCCTAAACATAACACTAAAACTAACTCTAAACATAAGTCTAACCCTAACTCCAAAACTTACCCTGACCCTAACCCTAACTAAAACCATAACCCTAACATTAATCCTAACCCTAAACCTTACCCTAAAACTAAATCTAAACTTAATGCTAATATTAAAACAAACCGTAAACCTACCCCTTATACTAACCCTAACACTAAACCTAACTCTAACTCTAACCATAACCCTAATCCTAACCCTAACACTTACCCTAATCCTAACACTAACACTAAGCCAAACTACAACCATACTCCTAATCGTAACCCTACCCTTAACCTGAACCCGAACCCTAACACAAACCGTAACTCTAAACCTAAACCTAACACTAACCCAAACACTAAACTTACCTCTAACACTAACCCTAAAACTATGTCTAAACATAACACTAACCCTAATAATTACCCTAACACTAACTCTAACACTAACCGTAATCCTAACCATACCCCTAAACCTAACACTTATTCTAACCTTAACCCTAACAGTATCCCTAAACCTAAACCTAAAAGTAACTCTATCTTGGATCCTGAGTGTAACTGTAAAAATAAACCTAACACTAACTTAACACAAAACCTAACTCTATCCTAATGCTAACCCTAAAACAAACCTTAACCCTTACCCTAACCCTAAACCTAACCTAACACTAACCCTAATCATAACCCTAAAACTGACCTTTACCCTAAACCTAACACTAACCAAAAGTCTAACCCTAACCCTTATCCTAAATCTAAATTTTAGACAAACCCTACCACAAACCCTAAACCTAACCTAACCCTTACGCTAACCATAAACCTAAACCAAATCCAAACCTCAACCCTAACCCTAACCCTAAACTTAACACAAACCCTAACGCAAAACCTAACACTAACATTAACCCTAACACTAAGCTCCAACCTAACGCTAACACTAAGCCTAACCCAAATACTAACCCTATCATTAACCGTAAATTTATATTAACCCTAACACTAATACTAACACTCACCATAAGCCTAAAATAACCCTAAAAATAACCGAAACACTAAATCTAAAACTAACCCTAAACCTAACCCCAACCTTAACCATAAACGTAAACCTATACTTAGCCCTAATCCAAACACAAACCCTAATAATAACCTAATCTTAACCCTAACCATACCCTAACCCATACACAAATAAACCCCTAATCATAAACCTAACCCTAACCCTAATGTTAACTCAAATCCTAACACTAAATATAACCCTAACACTAAACCTAAACTGAACCATAACCTTACACTAATCCTAACTCTAATCATAACGCTAACACTAACTCTAAACACAACCCTATCCAGAACCCTTAAAAGTAGCCTAAACCTAACCCTAACACTAACCGTAACCTTAACCCTAATCCTAACACTAACCCTAACCCTAAACCTAATGCTAACCTTAACAGTAACCTAAACATGAATCATAACCCTAATTCTATTCCTAACCCTAACACTAAACCCAACAGTAACCCTAACCCTAAAACTAACACTAACACTAAATCTAACCCTAAACCTAACACTAAAATTAAACCTAACCCTACTACTAAGCCTAACTCTAACCATAAACCTAACCCTAAACATAACCCTAACCCTTACCCTATCCCTCACCCTAACAGAAACCCTAATCCAAACCATAACCCTAAATCTAACCTAACCCTAAAACTAACAGTAATTCTAATACAAACCCTAACCCTAACCCTAACCCTAACATGAAACCTATCTGTAATTTTAACCCTAACACTAACTTTAACCATAACCCTAATCCTAACCCTAACATTAACTCTAACCCTAACCCTAACACAAACCCTAAACCTAACCCTAAAACTAACCCTGATCCTAAACCTAAACCTAACACTAACCCTAAAACTAACCCCAATTCTAACCCAAACCTAACCCTAACCCTAAGAATAACTGTTTCTATAACCCTAACTCTTACCCTAACAAAATCATTAACCCTAACTGAACAATAACCGTAATACAAATCTTAACTGTAACCTAACACTAACACAAACCCTAAACTTAACAATAAGTTATGAACTATTACCCTAAAACTAACCCTAAATCTATGCATAACCATAACTCTAACTCTAACATTAAACCTAACCCTAACCCTAACATGAACTATTACCCTAAAACTAACCCTAAACCTAACACTAAACCTAATACAAACCCTAACCATTATCCTAACCCTAACTCTAACCCTAAACCTAATACTTACCTTAAAACACTAACACTAAACTGAAACCTAAAATTAACCCTAACCCTAACACTAACATTAAGCTTAACCCTAACCCTAATTTTCACAGTAATACTAAAAAAACCTATACCTAATTCTAAAGCTAATCCTATTCCTAACCCTAATGAAAATCCTTAAACTATGCCTAACCATATCCCTATCCCTAACAATAACCCTAAACCTAACTCTAACCCTTACCCTAAACCTAACTCTAACCCTTAACCTAAACCTAACGCTAACCCTAAACCTAACAACAAACCTAACAGTGACCATAACAATAACCCTAAACCTAACCCTTACCCTAACTCTAATCTTAATCCTAAAAGTAACCGTAACCCTAACACTAACACTAACCCTAATCCTATCCATAACACTAACCCTAAACCTAACCTTAACCATAACAGTAAACCTAATCTTAACCTTAACAGTAAACCTGACACTAACCCTAACACTAACCCTAACCCTAACCATATCGCTAACCCTAAAAGAAATCCTAACACAAAGCCTAACCCAATCCGTAACCCTAAAACTAACCTAACCCTAACCATAATTCTAATATTAACCCTAATCCAAACACTAACATGAACCCTATACCTAACCATAAACCTAACACTAACCTTATACTTCACCCTAATGCTAGCTCTAACAATAACCCTAAATTTATCCTTAACACTAAAGGTAATTCTAACCCTAAACCTAACACTAACCTAAACCTAACACAAACCCTAATCCTAAAACTAACATTAACACTAAATCTAACCCTAATCCTAACCCTTACACTAATGCTAACCCTAACCCTAACCCTTACACGAACTCACACCAGAAACCTAACAAGAACACTAACTCATAGCCTAACCCTAACCCTAAACCTAACACTAAAACTACGACTAACCCTAACAATCCAAGTAATCCTAATCCTAAAACTAACCTTAACCATAACCCTAACACAAATACTACCCCTAAAACTAACCCTAACCCTATCCCTAAAACTAACCCTAACCCTTACTTAAACAAAACTAACCCAAACCCTAAATGTAAACATAAAACTTATCCTAACCATAACCCTAATCTTAACACTAACCTTAACGCTAACCCTATCACAAACCCTAAACATAACCCTAACCTACACCTAAAACAAACCCTAACCCTAACCCTAAAAAAAAATTCTATCCCTAACACAAACCCTAACTCTAAACCTAACACTAACCCTATACTTAACCCTAACACTAACCCTTATTCTAACCTAACCCTAACTCAAATCCTAACCCTAAATCTAATCGTAACACTAACCTGAAACCTAACACATAGCCTAAACCTAAACCTAACACTAACACTAACCATAATCCTAACACTAAACCTAAAGCTAACCCAAACCCTATCTCTAACACAAACTCTAATCCTTACCTGAAACCTAACACTAACTCTAACCATAACTCTAACCCTAACCCTAACACTTACCCTAACCGTAACCCTAATCAAACACTAACCTCACCCTAAACTTAACCATAAACCTAAAACTAACCCTAATCTTAACCCTAAATGTGACTCTAACCCTAATACTATATGTAACCCTAACCCTAATTCTAACTCTAACAACAAAACTAACCCTAACCCTAACTAACCCTAACCCTCACCCTAGGACAAACCCTTACACTAACTCTAACCCTAATTCTAAAACTAACTATAATTCTAATCCTAACCCTAACCATAACCCTTATTTAACACTAACCATCAACCTAAACCTAAACTTAACAGTAACCCTAATCCTAATGCTTACTCTAACACTAAACCAAAACCTATCTTTAACCATAACACTATCACTAAACCTAACCAATACCTCACCCTATAACAAACCCTAAACCTAAACCTAAAACTAAAACTAACACTAACTTTAAACTTAATTCTAACCCTTACCTAAAATTATCCCTAAACCTAACCATAAACCTAACACTAACTTTAACCCTATCCCTAACCATAACACTAAACCTAAAAATTCTTTAACCCTAACACTATTCCTACCCGTAATTTTAATCATAACCCTAACAATATTTCAAAAAACTAACCCTATCCCTAACCATAACACGAAACCTAACCCTCACCATAACACTAACCCTAACCCTAACCCTAACCCCAAACCTGACCCTAACACTAACCCTAACTATAATCCTAACCCTAAATCTAAACCTATCAATAATTCTAACCATAAACTTAACCCTAAGCCAAAACCTAAACCTTTACTAACACTAACCCTAAACCTAAACCTAACATTAAACATAACCCTAACACTAACCCTAACACTAAATCCAAGTATAACCCTAACCCAAACACTAACCCTAACCCAAACCCTAAACTTAACACTAACAATAACCAAAACCAAACACTAATGATAATCCTAACCAAAACCCTAAGAATAACCCTAAACCTAACCTAACCGAAACCATAAGCCTAACACTAACCCTAGCCTAACCCTAAACCTAGCCCTAACCCTAACCCTAATCTTTAACCTAACATTAAACCTAACTCTAAGCCTTAAAGTAAAAGTAAACCTATCCATAACCCTAAACCTAACACTAACAATTAGACAAACTCTAACACTAACACTAACATAAACTCTAAACGTAAACCTAACACTAACCAAAACCCCAACACTAAACGTAATGCTAATCCAAAAAAGTAAACCTAACCCTAAACCTAAACATAAACCTAACCCTAAAACAAACCCTAACCCTTAATCTAACACTAATCCTAACACCAACACTAACACTAACCCTAATCCTAACACTAACCCTAACACTAACTCTAACACTAACACTAACATTAACCCAAACTCTATCCTGAAACATAACCCTAACCCTAATCCTAAACATAACCCTAATACCAACCCTAATTCTAAGCCTAAACCTAACCCTAAACCTGAAACCAAACCTAACCCTAACCGTAACCTTAACCCTTACCCTAACACTAACCTAAACCTAACCTTCACTATAACCCTAATTTTAACCCTAACTTTTACACTAAACATAAAATTAACTTCAACCCTAATACTAAATCTAACCCCAAACCTAAACCTAACCCTAACACTAACCATGAAACTAAACCTAACACTAACCCTCACTCTATCCCGAACCCAAACCCTAACCCTAACTGTAAGCCTCACCCTAACGCTAACCCTATCAAAAATCCAAACCAAACTTAACCCTAAACCTAACCTAACCAAAACCCTAACATTTACCTAACCCTAACACTAACCCTAACCCTAACACTAACCCTAAACTAAGCCTAACACTAACCCTAATTCCAACACTAACCCAATCACTAACCCTAACCCTAATCCTAACTCTCAACCTAACATTAACCCTTAACCTACCCTAACCCAAACACTAACCCTAACACTAAGTCTAGTACTAACCATAAAATGAACCCTGTCTGTAACTCTAACACTAATATTAACCCTAAATGTAACCCTAACCCTAACCCTAAGCCTAAACTAAACCTACCACTAACACCCTAAACTTAATATTAAAAATAAACCTAAACTTATCCTTAAAAGTAAACCTAATCCTAAACGTAACCTTAAACATAACCCTTACCCTAACACTAACTCTTACAGATACCCTAACCCTAGCCCTAACATGAACCATAACCCTAAACCTAACACTAACAAAAACCCAAATCCCAAACTAACCCTAATGCTAATCCTAACCGTAACCCTAAACTTAACGCTAAACTTAACCATAATGCTAACACAAACCCTAACTATAACCCTAACCCTAACCATTAGAATTAACCTAATTCTAACCATAACCATAACAGTAACCAAAACCTAACCCACACCCTAACCCTAACATAAGGCTAAAACTACACTGAATCCTAACTCTAAAACTTAACTTAACCCAAAACCTAACCCTAAACCTAACACTAACACTAACCCTAACACAAAATCTAAACCTAATGCCAACCCTAATTCTAACACTCCCCCTAAACTAACACTAACCCTATAGCTAAACTTAATGGAATCCCAACTGAAACGAGACCTAACCCTTACCCAAAATCTAACATTAACAAAAAACCTAAACCTAACCCGAACACTAAATCTAACCCTAAACCGAAAGCTAAAAATAAACCCAACACTAACACAAACCCTAACCGAAACCTAACAAGTAACCCTAAATCTAACCATAACACTAAACTTTACACTAACACTAACCCTAATCCTAACCCTAACACTAACTGTAACAGAAACACTAACCCTAAAACTAAGCTAATCCAAACCTTAACCCTAAAACTAACTCTAATTCTAACCCTAACCCTAATCGTAACTGTAACCGTTACCCTAACCCAAACCTAATTCTAACTCTAACTCTAAACCTAATTCTAATCTTAACCGTGACCCAAATACTAAACATAACCCCAACCCTAATCCTAAAACTAATCCTAACACTAACCTTAAGACTTTCACTATCCCTAACCCTAATCATAACCCTAACCTTAACACAAAACCTAACACTAACCCAAACCCTAATCCTAACACTAAACCTTACCCTAACCCTAACATTAACCCTAATCCTAACCTTAACCATAACCCTAATACAAAAGCTAAACGTAACACTAACTGTAACTCTAAACCTAATCCTTTCCATAGCCCTAACACTCAACTTATATCTAATATAAACCATAAACCTAAACCACACTCTAACGCAATCCCTAAACCTAACACTAAACCTAACACTAACACTAAGCATAACTCTACCTACCCCTAAATCTAAAACTAATTCTAAACGTAACCCTAAACCTATCCATATACCTTACCTTTAACTCACCCTAACCCTAACCCCACCCTAACACTAAACCTAAACCAAACCCTAACCCTAACACTAAATCTAACCATTACCTTAACCAGAAACCTAACACATAGCCTAACCCTTACCCTAACAAGAAACATAAACCTAAACCTAACCTTAACACAAACCCTAACGCTAAACTTAACCTAACGCTAACACAAACCCTAAACATAACCTAAACTAACACTAACACATACCCTATCCCTAACCCTAAATGTAACCTAACCCTAACCCTAACACAAACCCTAAATCTAAACCTAACATTAACGCTACACCTAACCCTAAATGTAAACGTTACAATAAAACTAAATGGAACCTAACCCTAACACTAACTCTAACCTTAACCCTCACTAAAACCCTAACAAATAGCTCAATCCTAACACTAAACCTAACCCTAAACCTAACACTAACCCTAAACCTAAGCCTTTTCCTAACCTAAACCCTAAAATGAACACAATCCCTAACACTACCCCTAATCCTCACACTAAACCTAATTCAAACTATAACCCTTACACTAACTTAAACCTAATTTTAAGCCTAAGACTAAAACTAACCCTAACCCTAAAGATAACCCTAACAAAAATCTTGACATTAAAACTAAAACTACTCCTAACACTAACCCAAACCCTAACTCAAACCAAAACTCTAACCCTAACACTAAACCTAAACCTAACACAAATCCTAAACCAAACCTTAACCCTAAATCTAACCTAACCCTAACCCTAACAATTACCTAATCCTAACATTAACCCTAACCCTAAAACTAACACTAACCCTAAACTCACCCTAACAGTATCTCTAATCCCAACCCTAAACCTAAAACTAACCCTAAACATAAACATAAACATAAACTTAACTTTAACCCTAAACCTAACCCTAAACCTAACACTAAGCCCAACCCTTACTCTAACCATAACCGTAACAGTAACACTATACCTAACATTAATCCTAAACCTAACTCTATCCCTAATCCTATTTGTAACCCTATCACTAAACCTAAACATATTACTAAGACAAATCCTAACCCTAACCCTAACATTAAACCTGACACTAACCCTAACACTAATCCTAATCAAAACCCTAACACTAAATCTAATTAAAACACTAATACTAACTCTTACCTAACAGTAAAACTAACCCTAGCACTAAACCTAACACTAACAATAAACCTAACTTTAACACTAACACTAACATTAAACCTATCTGTAACCTTAAACCCATACCTAATTCTAACACTAAACCTAATTCTAAACCTAACATTAACCCTAGCCCTAACACTAACACTAATCCTAATTCTAACCCTAACACTAAAAATACCAATAACCCTAAACCTAACCCTAACCCTTAATCTAATCTTAACACATAACCTAACTGTAACCCTAACATTAACACAAACCCCAAAACTAAACCTAAACCTAATCCTAACAATAACCCTAACCTTAACACTAACCCTAAACCTAACAGAAAACTTAACTCTAACCCTAACCATAACCTTAATACTAATTCTAAACCTAACCCTAACACTAAAAATAACAATAACCCTAAACCTAAACCTAATCTAAATATAACCATAACGCTAACCCTAACCCTAACACTTACCCTAACCCTAAACCTAACCCTAACAGTAACCCAAACCCAATTCCTAACCCTAAAGCTAATCATACATGTAACGCTAATCTTAAAACTAACCCTAACCCTAAACATAACAAAAAACCCAACCCTATACCTAACCATAACACTTACTCGAACCCAAACCATAACCATAACACTAACCTAACACTTACCCTAACCATAACCCTAACTATAACCCTAACACTAATAATTACCCTTACCCTAAACCTAACCCTAAATCTAACACTAACACTATCCCTAGCCCTAACACTAACCCTAAACATAACCCTAACCCAAACTGTAACCCTAATACTAACTGTAACTGTAACTTTTAATCTAACCCTAACCCTAACCCTAACCCTAAATCAAAACCTAACTCTAACCCTAAACTAACCTTAACACAAAACCTAAAACAATAACCCAAACACAAACCCTAACCCTAAAGCTAATCATAAGTGTAACTCCTACCTTAAACCTAATCCTAACCCTAAACATAACACAAAACACAACCCTATACCTAACCATAACACTTACTCCAAGCCTAACCCAAAAACTAACCCTAATGGAATCCCAACTGAAACCATAAACCTAGCCTAACCCTAAATCTAACATTAACACAAATCCTAAACCTAACCCTAACACTAAACCTAACACTAAACCTAAACTTAACAATAAACCAAACACTAACACAAACCTTAACCTAAACCTAACAATTAACCCTAAATCTAACCCTAACGGTAACCCTAACACAAACACAAACCCTTAACCTAACACTAACCCTACAACTGAACCATAAACATAACCTTTACACTGACCCTAACCCTAAACCTAACCTTAACACTGACCTTAACACTAACTCTAACCCTAACCCTAAACCTATCTCTAAAACTAACCCTGACCCTAACCCTAACAATAACCCTAACACTAATATTGACTCTAACTCTAACCCTAACCCTAAACATAACCCTTTCCCTAAAACTAACCTTAAACCTTACCCTAAAACTAATAAAAACCCTAAAAGTAATGCTTACTCTAACCTTAAACATAACCCTACCCATAACCCTAACTGGAATCATAAACCTAATCCTAAACCAATACTTATCTCAACCCTAACAGTTACCCTAAACCTAACCCTAACCCTAACATTAACCCTCACACTAACACTAACAGTAACACCCAAACCCAAACACTAACCCTAATAGTAAAACGTAATAAAAACCATAACCCTAATGGTAACACTTATACAAACCCTAAACCAAAACCTAACATTAACCCTAACCCTGAAGCTAAAATTAACAATAACCCAAACCCAAAGCCCAAACCTAATGGTAATTTTAACCATAACCCTAACATTGACTCTTACCCTAAACCTAACCCTAAAACAAAATCTAAACTTTAACCTAACCCTAATCATAACACAAACCCTATCACTAACCCTAACCCTCACACTAACACTAACTCCAACACTACTCCTAAAAAATAACCCTAACCCTAACACTAACAATAAACCTAACACTAACCCTAAACCTAACCCTAACACTAACACTAAACCTAACACTAACCCTAAACCTAACCATAACAGTAACCCTAACCAAACCCGAATCCAAACAATAACCTAATACTAACCCTAACACTAACCCTAACTTCTAACCAAAACTTAACCCAAAATCTATCCCTAACACTGAAACTAATCCTAACCGTAACAAAAAATCTAAACCTAACACAAACCCTAACCCTAACCGTAATCCTGACCTAACCCTAACCCTATCCCTAAACTTAATCCGAATTTTAATTGACAATATAAACCTAATTGTAACCCTAACATTAACAATAAAACAAACCCTAACCCTATCCCTAACACTAATCCTTACCCTAACTTTAACAGTAACACTAACAGGAACTCTAACCATAAAGCTAACTCTAAACTAACACTTACCCTAACCCTAAACGAAACCTTAACCCTAACATCAAGCCTAAACTTAATCCTAACCCTAATTCTAACACTAACACTAAACCTAAGACTAACACTAATCATAACCTTAACCGTAACCCTAATACAAACCGTAAACTTATCCCTAAGTGTAACTCTAACACTAATGCTATCTGTAAACCTAAGACTAACCCTAACTCTAACACAAAACCTAACCCTAAACCTTACCCTAAAACAAACACTAACCCTAACCGTAATATTAAACCTAACACTAACCCTATCCCTAACCCTATCTGTAACTCTGAAACTAACCCTAATATTAATCATAACCCTAAACCTAACCCTAAGTCTAACCCTTATTTAACACGATTCATAACCCTAATCCTAAACCTAACACTAATCCTAAACCTAACCCTAATCTTAAAACTAAACCTAAACATCTCTTTATCCCTAACACTATCCCTAACACAAATTATATACCTAACTCTAAACCTATCACTAACCTAACACCACCCTTAACACTAATGCTAACACTAACCATATCCCTAATTGAAACAGGAACCCCAACTCTAACCCTAACACTAACTATAACCCTAATCTTAAACCTAAATCTAATCTAAACAAAACCCTAACAGAAACCCTAACCCTAACCTAGCCCTAACCCAAACCCTAAACCGAATTCTAACCATAACCATAACCTTAACCCTAAACCTGACCCTAACACAAACCCTAAACATAACTCTAACACTAACCCTCAACCTAACACTAACACTATCTCTTACACTGACCCTAACCCTAATACTAATTCTAACCCTAACCTAACACTAACACTAAAATAAACCCTAATCTTAGCCTATGACTAACCCTAAACCTCACCCTAAGCCTGACCCTAACCTTAACTCACACACTAAACCTAACCCTAACCCTAACCCTAACACAAACTCTAACCTCAACTTTAACCCTAACCGTAACAATTACCCTAAGCCTAACACTAAACTTAACCCTAACCCTAAACCTAACTTTAACCCTAACCTTTATACAAACCATAATCCTAACCCTAAACCTAACACTAACTCTAAGCTTTACCTTAACCCTAACCCTATCACTTACCCTAATCCTAACTCTAACACTTACCCTAAACCTAAAATTAGACCTAACAATAACCCTAAAACTAACCGTAAACCTAACCATAACCCTTACACTAACATTAAAATTAACTCTAAAACTTACACTAACTATAACTGTAACCTTATCCCTAACCCTAACACTTACCCCAACCCTAATCCTAACTGTACCACTTTCCCTAAACAATAACACTTACCCTAAACCCTAACACTAACCCTAACACTAAACCTAACCCAAACCCTAACCCTAACACGAACTCAAACAGTAACATTAACTAATCCTAACTGTAACCTAAAGATAAACCTACCCCTAAGCCTAAGAATAACCCTAAACCTAACCTTAACAATAACTCTAAAACTAACACTAACCATAAACCTAATCCTAATTCTAACCATAATACAAACCCTAAATCCAAACCTAACACTAACCCTAACCCTAAACCTAACACTAACCCAATGGTAACCCAATTCCCAATGATAACCCTAACTCTAAGCCTAAACCTAACTGTAACCCTAAGCCTAACCCTAACCTTGATACAAAACCTAACTCTAAACCTAACCCTAACCCTAAACCTAAACCTATCCCTAACCCTACACTTTACACTAACACTATTTCTAAATCTAACCCTAACACTAAATCTAACCCTAATCGTAGCCCTAACACTAACATTTAACCTAATCCAAACAATACCCCTAACCCTAACACTAACCCTACTTCTGATACTAATACTAACCCTAACCTTAAGGTTAAATCTAGCCCTAAACCAAAACTAACACTAATCCTAAAACTAATCTTAACCCTAACCCTAACCTTAACACTAACTCTAACACTAACACTAAGCATAACCCTAAATCAAACACCAACCCTAACCCTAACCAAAACCATAACCATAACCATAATATAACCCTAACCCTAAATCTAACCCAACACTAACCCTAACACTAACAATTACTTTTAACCTAATATTAACCAAAACCCTAACAGTAACCCTAACCTACACCTAAGATTAACACTAACTGTAACATTAACACAAACCCTAAACCTAACACTAACCCTAACCTTAATACTAACCCTAACACTAACCCTAAGCATAACCCTAACCCTAACCCTAATCATAAATGTATCACTATTCCTATCCCTAACCCTAACCCTCACACTAACCCTAATTCTAACCCTAACATTTACACTAACCCTACACCTAACTTTAACCCTAACACTAAACCTAACCCTAACCCTAACCTTAACACTAAACCTGATACTAAACTGAACACTATCCCTAATCCTAACACTAACTCTAACCCTAAACCTCATCCTATTCATAACCCTATCACTAAGTCTAAAACTGTCTTTAACCCTAAAACTATCCCTAACACTAACCCATACCTTAACCCTAAACTGAATCCTAAAATTAACCGTAACCCTAAACCTAACCCTAACACAAACACTAACCATAACCCTAACACTAACCTTAACCCAAAACCGAACAATAACCCTTACAGTAACCCTAGCCCGAACACCAATTCTAACACAGAACTTAACCCTAACCCTAAAACAAATCCTAAGACTAAACCTAACAATAAACCTAAACCTAAGCCTAAACTTAAACCTAAAACTAACCCTAAATCTAACCCTAACACAAACCCTTACCATGACCCTGATCCTAACCTAACCCTAGCCCAAATCCTAATCGAAACTGTAACCCTAACCCTATACCTAACCGTAGCACAAACACTAAATGTAAATGTAACATGAACTCTAACAATAACCCTAACACTAATCTTAACCATAAACCTAAGCAGAAATCTAACCATAACAAAAACCCTAACAATAACCCTGGCCCTATCCTAACCCTAACCCTAAATACAACCCGAATCATAACTGAAATCAAAACCCTAACCATAGCTTTAATCCTTACAATAACTCTAACCCTAAAACTAATTCTAATTCTAATCCTAACCCTAACCTTAAACAAAACATAACCGTGACTCTAACACTAAACCTAAACCTAACCCTAAAACTAACCATTACACTAACCCTAACCCTAACCCTAGCCCTAAAAATAAGTCTGATCATAAACTGAACCCTCACCCTAAAACTTAGACTAAACCTAACCCTAAATCTAACATTTAATCTAAACTTAACCCTAACCCTTACACTAACCTTAAACCTTACCCTAAATATAAAACTAAACTCTAACTCACTAAACTAAACTAAACTAAACTCACCCTAACTCTACCGCTAACACAAATCCTAACCCTAAATTTAACACTAATCTGAATGTAAACCTAAAACTAATACAAACCCAAACACGAACCCTAAACCTAAAGCTAACACTAACCTTAACCCTAACACTAACACTAACTCTAAACCTAACATTAAACCCAAACCTAACCCTAAATGTAACCCTAACCCTAACACTAACACAAACTCTAACCCTAAGTCTAATCCTAAAACTAACCCTAAATGTAACCCTAACCCTAACACTAACACAAACTCTAACCCTAATCCTAATCCTAAAACTAACCCTAACCCTAACACTAACACTAACTCTAAAATTATGCCTAAACCTAACCATAAGCGTAAAGTTAATCCTAATCATAACCCTAATTTTAACCCTAACGCTAACCCTAAAACAAAACTTAAACTTAATTCTTTTTCTAACTCTAACCCTATCCCTAAACCTATACCTAACACTAACGCTAACCCATACCCTAACACTAACCCTAAAACTAAACCTAACTCTAATAATTTTTATAACCCTAAACCTCACACTATTTCTAAACGTAACCCTAACCCTAAACCTAACACTAAACCTAACCCGAACCCTAACACTAACCCTAACCCTAACTCTAAACCAAATCCTAACACTAACCCTAACCCTAATACAAACCCTAACAAAAACCTTAACCCTACACCTAACTTTAACCCTAACACTAAACCTAACCCTAACCCTAACCTTAACACTAAACCTGATACTAAACTGAACACTATCCCTAATCCTAACACTAACTCTAACCCTAAACCTCATCCTATTCATAACCCTATCACTAAGTCTAAAACTGTCTTTAACCCTAAAACTATCCCTAACACTAACCCATACCTTAACCCTAAACTGAATCCTAAAATTAACCGTAACCCTAAACCTAACCCTAACACAAACACTAACCATAACCCTAACACTAACCTTAACCCAAAACCGAACAATAACCCTTACAGTAACCCTAGCCCGAACACCAATTCTAACACAGAACTTAACCCTAACCCTAAAACAAATCCTAAGACTAAACCTAACAATAAACCTAAACCTAAGCCTAAACTTAAACCTAAAACTAACCCTAAATCTAACCCTAACACAAACCCTTACCATGACCCTGATCCTAACCTAACCCTAGCCCAAATCCTAATCGAAACTGTAACCCTAACCCTATACCTAACCGTAGCACAAACACTAAATGTAAATGTAACATGAACTCTAACAATAACCCTAACACTAATCTTAACCATAAACCTAAGCAGAAATCTAACCATAACAAAAACCCTAACAATAACCCTGGCCCTATCCTAACCCTAACCCTAAATACAACCCGAATCATAACTGAAATCAAAACCCTAACCATAGCTTTAATCCTTACAATAACTCTAACCCTAAAACTAATTCTAATTCTAATCCTAACCCTAACCTTAAACAAAACATAACCGTGACTCTAACACTAAACCTAAACCTAACCCTAAAACTAACCATTACACTAACCCTAACCCTAACCCTAGCCCTAAAAATAAGTCTGATCATAAACTGAACCCTCACCCTAAAACTTAGACTAAACCTAACCCTAAATCTAACATTTAATCTAAACTTAACCCTAACCCTTACACTAACCTTAAACCTTACCCTAAATATAAAACTAAACTCTAACTCACTAAACTAAACTAAACTCACCCTAACTCTACTGCTAACACAAATCCTAACCCTAAATTTAACACTAATCTGAATGTAAACCTAAAACTAATACAAACCCAAACACGAACCCTAAACCTAAAGCTAACACTAACCTTAACCCTAACACTAACACTAACTCTAAACCTAACATTAAACCCAAACCTAACCCTAAATGTAACCCTAACCCTAACACTAACACAAACTCTAACCCTAAGTCTAATCCTAAAACTAACCCTAAATGTAACCCTAACCCTAACACTAACACAAACTCTAACCCTAATCCTAATCCTAAAACTAACCCTAACCCTAACACTAACACTAACTCTAAAATTATGCCTAAACCTAACCATAAGCGTAAAGTTAATCCTAATCATAACCCTAATTTTAACCCTAACGCTAACCCTAAAACAAAACTTAAACTTAATTCTTTTTCTAACTCTAACCCTATCCCTAAACCTATACCTAACACTAACGCTAACCCATACCCTAACACTAACCCTAAAACTAAACCTAACTCTAATAATTTTTATAACCCTAAACCTCACACTATTTCTAAACGTAACCCTAACCCTAAACCTAACACTAAACCTAACCCGAACCCTAACACTAACCCTAACCCTAACTCTAAACCAAATCCTAACACTAACCCTAACCCTAATACAAACCCTAACAAAAACCTTAACCCTACACCTAACTTAACCCTTATTCTAATCCTAACACTAACATTAACCCTAACCCTAACCCTAACAAGAATACTAAACAAAACACTAACACTATACTTAACCCTAACCCTAACCCTAACACTATCCCTAAACCTAACCCTAAACCTAGCCATGACACTAACCATAACCCTTACCCTAATCCTAACCCTAAACGTAACAGTAACCCTAACCCTAACCCTATACCTAAACTCACCCTAAATGTAAATGTAACCCTAAACCTAACCCTAATCCTTACAGAAACCTTAACCCTAAGCCTAACATTAACGCTATCCCTAACCCTAACCCTAAGACTAACGCAAACTCCAACTCTTACCCTAATACTAAACCTAGTCATAACCCTAAACTTATCCCTAAACCTAACCCTAACCCAAAAAGAAACCCTAAACCTAAACCTAACCCTAATCCTAACACAAAATTTAACTCTAACCAAAACCCTTTATTTAAACCTAACTCTAACTCTAACCCTAACCCTAACTCAAAAACCAATCCTAACCCTAACCATAACAGTAATCCTAACCTAACCCTAACCCTAACCTAATGCAAAGCCTTACACTAAACCTAACCCTAACTCTAAAACTAACCTTAAGCCAAAACCTAAGCCTAACCATAACAGTAGCCCTAATCCTAACACAGAATCTAACCCGAAAACAAACCCTAACCCTATCACTAACCATAATCTAACCCTAAAGTTATCCTTACCCTCAGCATAACCAGAACCCTAAGACTAACCCCAACTCTAATATTAACAGAAAACGTAACCCTAACCGTAACACTAAATCTAAACATAACCCTAAACCTTAAACTACCTCTAACCCTAACCCTAACAATAATTCTTACCATAAACCTAATCCTAACCCTAACACTTACCATAACCCTAAACCTAAAAATAACACTAACCATAAAGCTAACCCTAACCCTAACCCTAACCTGAACCCTAATGCTAACACTAACCCTCACACTAACCCTAATTTTAAACTTAAACCTTACACAAACCCTAAACCTAATATTATTTCTAACACTACACCTAACTCTAACCCAAAATCTAACCCAAACAGTAAACATGACCCAAAACCTTAACTCTAACCATAACAAAACTCGGACCCTACCCTTAACTGTTACACTAAAGCTAAGAATAACATAAACCCTAAAGAAAAACTTAACCATAAACCTAACCTAATCCAAACCCTAATTGTTATCTAACGCTTACACTAACCCTAACAATAAAACTAACCATAACAATAATCCTAACCAAAGCCTAGAACTAAACCTATCACCCAACCCTAAATATTTAACTAGCCTAACCCTAATTTTAACCCTGACCCTAACACTAACCCTGACACTCATCCTAACAATAAGCCTAAACCTAAACTTAATCCTAACCCTAACCCTAACATTAATACTAACCCTAAAGCTAACCCTAGCTGAAAGTCTAACCCTTATTCTATTTATAACACTAAAATAACCCTAAACCAATCTTTATCCCTAACAATATCTGTAACCCTAACCCTTACCCTAACCCTAAACCTAACACTAAACCTAATACTAATCTTAACACTAACCCTAATACTAAATATAACACGAACCCTAACCCTCACCCTGACAATAACCGCAACCAGAACCCAAACCCTAACCCTAAACATAACAATAACCCTAACCCTAAATCTAAACCTAACCCAAACCCTAATCGTAACATTGACCCTAACCTAACCTAACCCTAACGCGAATCCTAACCCTACCGTATTGTAACATTTACCCTAAACCTTAAACAAACCCTAGCCCTTACTCTATCATTAACCCTAAACCTTACATTAACCCTAGACCTAACTGTAATTTTAACTCTATCCATAACCATGACCCTAAAACAAACCCTAATTCTAACTCTAACACTAACCCTAAATGTATCCATAACCCTAATGCTTCCACTATCGCTAACCCTAAACCTAACACTAACACTAAATCTAACCCTAACCTTAAACTAACACTTACACAAACCATAACCCTAACTCTAACACTTATCCTAAACCTAAAACTATCCCTAACACTTATCCAAACCCTAACACTAAAACTAAACCTAAAACTAAACCTAGCCCTAAACCTAATCCTAATTGTAACCCTAACACAAACTGAACCCAAATCCTAACACTAACCATAACCTATCACTAACCCCAACACTGAACCAAATTCCCACCCTAAACCTAAACCTATTCCTATTCGTAATGTAACCTTATCCCTAACACTAATCCAAAACCTCCTGCAAACCCTAACCCTAATCCTAACATTAACTCTAAACCTAACCCTAACCCTAACCCTTACACTAACCCTAAACCTACCCTAAACCTAACACTAAATATAACCGTAGCCCTAATCAAAACCCTGACACATAGCATAACCCTAACCCTAACACTAACACTAGCCGAAAACCCAACCCTAAAACTAACCCTAACCCTAATGCTAACCTTAACCCTAACCCTAACACGAATCATAAAACTAAACCTAAATGTAAACCTAACACTAACCCTAACACTAACTCTAACCCTACCTCTAACACTAACCCTAACCCTAAATTTAACACTAAACCTAACACTTACAGTAAACTTAAGCCTAACTCAAACACTAACCTAACACTAACCCAAACCCAAACACTAACACAAAACCTAATCCTAACCCTAACACTAACCCTAACTTTAACACTAACCCTCACCCAAACCCTAATCCTAACACTAACCCTAAACCTAACCCTAACTTTAACATTAACCTAACCCTAACACTAACACTAAACCTAACACTAACCCTAAAACTAACCCTAGCACTAACTGTAACCCTAACCCAAACCCCAAACCTAACACGAAATTTAACCCAAATCGTAATGATAAACCTATCCTAACTCTAACACTAAAACTAATTCTAACACTAGCCATAACTCTAACTCTAACACAAACTGGGTTCCTAACCCTAACATAAACTTAACCCTAACCATAAGCCTAACACTAACCCTAAACTTAACTCTAAAAAAAGCCCTAACCAAAATTCTAACCCTAACATTATCCCTAACACTAAACCTAACCCTAACCCTAAACCTATCCAAAAACCTAACCCTAACACAAACCCTTACACTAAACCTAACACTAACCCTAAATCTAAACCTAACACTAACCCTTACACTAACCTAACAGTAACCCTAACACTAACACTAATGCTAACCTTAACCCTAACCAGAACCCTAAATCATAGCCTTACACTTAACCCTAAGCCTAACACTAACACTAACCCTATCCCTAACACTAAAACTAAAACTAACCATGACCCTAAATGTAACTCTAAACCTAATCCTATCTTTAACCATTACCCTAACCGAAACCCTAACCCTAAACCTAACACAAACCCTGAACTTAACCTAACCTTAACTCTAACACAAACCCTAACCCTAACCCTAACCTAAACTTAACCTTAAAACTAGCCATAACCCTAACCCTAACACTAATACTATCCCTAACGCTAACCCTAACATTAACCTAACTCTAAACCTAACACTAAACCTAACACTGACCCTAAAACTAATAGTAACACAAATCCTAACCCTAACCACAACCCTAAAACTAACATAAACCATACCCTAACCCTAAACCTAACACTTACCATAAACCTAACTCAAACCCTAACACTAGCCCAAAGCCTAACCATAATAATAACTCTAACTCTAAACATAAACCTAACCCTAACGCTAACAAAAATCCTAACCCTAAATAAAACACAAACCCTAAACTTTACACTAACCATAACACTAACCGAAACCCCAAACCTAAATCTAACACTAATCCTAAACGTAACCCTAAACGTAACCCTAAACCTAACCCTAAACCTAACCCTAACCCTAATGTTAAACGTGTCACAAACCCTAACACTAAACCTAAGGCTAACCCTAGCCCTAATAATAACCCTAACCCTAATCCTAAGCTAAGCCAAACCCAAACTTTAACCCTAACACTATCCCTAACCCTAACTCCAACACTAACCCTAAAATTAATTCTAATCATGACTCTAACCCTAATCTTAACTGTAAACCTAAAATTAACCCTAATTCTATCCCAAAAACTAACACAAATCTTACCCCTAATCTAACCCTATTTCTAATCCAAAACTACCTCTAACACAAACCCTAACATTAAATCTAACTCTAAACCTAAACATAACCCGAACACAAAACCTAACCGTAAACCAGACACTAAACCTAAACCTAATAGTAAATGTAACACTTAATCTAATCCTAACCCTAATACTAAATGTAACACTAAATGTAACCCTAACCAGAACCCTAACACATAGCCTAAACCTAACAGTAACCCTAACCCTAACTCAAACACTAACCCTGACACTAAACTTAACACTATTCCTAACACTAACCCAGCCTTAACCCAAACCATAACCTTAAATCTCACACTAATCCTAACGCTAACACAAACACTACCCAAACAATAACCATAAATCTAACCTAACTGTAACCATAACGATTTCAAAACCCTAACACTAACCCTAAGCCTATCACTAACTCTAACACTAACACTAACCTAACCCTAACACTATCCCTAAACCCAAACCTAACCCTATACCTAACCCTAATCCTAACCCTAACTCTAAACCTAACATTAACTCTAACCCTAACCCTAACATTAAGCCAAAACCTAACCCTAACACTAACCCTAACAATAACTCTAAGCCTAACCCTAAAGCTAGCCCTAACTCTAAACAATATACAATTTGAAAACCTAAAACTAAATCTAAACCTATATTTAACCCTAAATATATCCCTAACCCTAATTATAACTCTAAAACAATCCCTAACCCTAACCCTAATATTAACACTAAACTTAACCCAATCCCTAAGAGTTACACAAACCCTAAAACTAACCCTAACACTAACTCAAACCGTAAATTTAACCCTAAACCTAACACTTAACCTACCCCTAACCCTAACTCTAACACTTACCCTAAACCTTCCCATGACCCTAACACAAAATCTGACCCTAAACCTAACCCTAAATCTAACCCTAACCCTAACCCTAACTCTACCCCTAACACAAAACCTAAACACAAACCTAAGACTAACCGTAACCCTAACCTTAACACAATTCTAACAGTCAATCTAATGCTAACGCTGTAAACCTACCTTAATACTATCCTTACCCTAACTATAATACAAACCCTAACCCTAACCCTAACCCTAACACTAACCATAAACATAACCCTAAATCTAAATGTAACCATATACCTAACCCTAACCCCAACCCTAACACAAATCCGAACCCTAATTTAAACCTAACCCTAACACAAACCCTAACCCTCACCTAAACCTAACAATAACAGTAACACTAACCCTAAACCTAACCCTAACCCTATCCCTAACACTAACCCTTACAAGAATCATAACCCTAAACCTAACACTAACACTAACAATGAAGCTAAAAGTAACCATAACACTAATACTAACCCTAACTTTAAAACTATATTTGAACAAATCCTAAATATAAACATAACGCTAATCCTAAACCTAAACCTAAAACTTATATAAACCTTAATTCTAACCCTAACATTAACCCTAAACATAACTCTAATCGTAACCCAAAACCTAACCCTAACCCTACCACTAATCATAATCGTAACACCAAACCTAACCCTAAACCTAACCTGAAACCTAAAACAAAACCTAAACCTAACCTCAATCTTAACAAAAATTTAACTCTAAGCATAACCCTAACCCTAATACTAACACAAACTTTTACCCTAACCCTAACCCTAACCCTCAGCCTAACACAAACCCTAACCCTAACCATAATAGTAATCCTAACCTAATTGTAACAGTAAACCTAACATACTGCTAACCCTTAAAATAACCCAAACCATAACTCTAAAATGAACCTTAATCCAAAACCTAAAACTAATCTTTACACTAACCCTAATCCTAAAACAATATCTTACCCTAACACAAACCCTAACCCAAACGCAAACCCTAACATAAACCTAACCCTATCCCTAACCCAAAACACAAATTCTAAGTGTATCCGTAAACCTAACCTTAACCCTAACCCTAACATTAACACAAACCCTAACCCTAACACAGCACTTACCCTAAACCTAACCCTAACCCTTAACCTTACACTAACCCTAACACTAAATCTAACACTAAATCTAATCATTATCCTACCGTAAACCTAAAACTTACCATGACCCTAATCTTAATCCTAAATCTAACACTAATCCTAAACCTAACCCTAATACTAAACCTAAACCAAATCCTATTCCTAACCCTATTATGAACACTGAGGCTAACTCTAACCCAAACACTAACCTTAACCCTAACCCTAACCCTCACACTAACCATAATTCTAACCCAAACCGTTACAATAACACTAAACCTAAATATAACCTTAACCCTAAAACTAACCCAAACCCTAACTAACCTGACCCTAAACGTAACACTGAAATTAACTCTAACCCTAACACAAACCCGAACCATAACACTAACCCTAACACTAAACCTAATTAAAAAAAAAAAAACACTGATCAAAAATTTAACCCTAAACCTAACGTAATTCTAACCCTAAACCTTACCTAACCCTAACACTAATCCTAACTCAAACACTAAAATTAACCCTCACACTAACCCTAACCCCATCCATAACCCTACCACTAACCCTAACCATAATCTAAAACCTAACCCTAAACCTAACATTACCCCTAACACTAACCCTAAACTTAACACTAAACCTAAGGGTAACACTAACCCTAACTCTAACCTTTATCTTATTTGTAACCTTAACACTAACCCTAAACCTATCATTAAACCTAACACGATCCCTAAACCTAACCCTAACCCTAAAAGAAAACCTAACACTAAACCTAACCCTAACATTAACACGAACATTAACCCTAACTATAACACAACCCCTAACTCTCACCTAAGACTAAGCCTAACCCTAACTCTAAATCTAAACCCTAACCCTAACACTAACACTAATTCTATACCTAACCATAAATCTAACCCTAACACAAACCCTCGCCATAGCCCTGACCATAACCTAACCCTAACAGTAACACTAAGGGCAACCCAATCACTAACACTAACACTAAACCTAACCCTAAACCTAACAGTAAACCTAACCCTAACCCTAAAAGATACCCTAACTCTAAACTAACACTAACCGTATCACTTACCCTAACCCTAAAAGTAACCCTAACCCTAACCCTAACTGAAACACAATTCAAAACCCATACCGTAACACTAAAACTAACCTAACCCTAACTTAATCCTAATTCTAACACTAACTCTAACCCTAACATGAACACGAACCCTATCTTTAAACCTAACATTATCTGTAAACCAAAAACTAACCCTAACACTAACCCTAAACCTAACCCTGAAATTAGCCCGAAACCTATCCCCTAAACTTTTTTCTAAAAATAAACCTAACACTAACTATAACCCTAATACAAACCAAAACCCAAACCTAACACTAACCCTAAAATTATCCCTAAAGCTAAACCTCACACTACACCTAACCCTAAACTTAAACCTAACACTAACTCTAACCTGAACCCTAACATATAACCTAATGCTAACCCTAAACCTAACACTAATACTAAACCTACCAATAACCCTAAAACTAAATCTAACCCTAATGCTAAACTCAACCCAAACCCTAACACGAATCGTAACCCTAACACTAATCCTGAACCTAACACTAACCCTAAACGTAACCCTAATCCTAACACTAACCCTAACACTAACCCTAATCCTAACACTAACCCTAAACCAATCTCTAACCCTAACACTAATCCTAACCCAAACCCTAATACAAGCCCTAATACTAACCCTAACACTAACCTTACCCCTAACCCTAACCCTATCCCTAAATTTAATTCAAAACCTAACCTGAAACGTTACTCAAAACCTAACCTAACACTAACCCTACCTCTAATTCTAACACTAACCCTAACCCTAACCTTAACAAAAAACCTATCCATAACCCTAACACTAACCTTAACCCTAACCTAACACTAACACTAAACCTAACCATAAACCTATCCCTAACACTAACCCTAACATTTACCTGAACACTAAGCCTAATGCTAAGCCAAAAATAAACCTAATCCTAACCTTAACCCTCACCCTAACCTAACACTGTGACAAAACCTAACCCTAACCCTAACCCAAAACGTAACTCTAAACCTAACCTAAACCCAATCCTAACTATGATTATAACATTAACTGTACCCCTAAAACTAACACTAACACTAACCTAAACTTCAACCCTAACCCCAACGCTAATTCTAACCATAACCCTAACACTAAAACTAAACCTAAATCTAACCCTAAACCTAGAATTCAACCAAACATTAATACTAACCCTAAACCTAACCATAACATTAAACCTAAACATAACCCTTGTCATAGTCCTAACCCTAACACTAATCCTAATTTTAACAAATACTAAACCTAAGCCTAAACCTAAAACTAACCCTAACACTAAACCGAACAAAAACCCTAAACTAAACCTAACAGAACCCTAAACCTAAACTTTACCCTAATGCTCACAATAACCCTAACCATAACCCTAACCCTAACACTAACTCTACCGAGAACTGTAACACATAGCCTAGTGCTTACTGTAACCCTAACACTAACACTTAACCTAACTTAACCCTTAAATTAACCATAGCCCTAATTCTATACTTAACCAGAACCCTAATACAAATTGTAATCCTAAACCTAGTCCTAACCCTAACACTAACCCTAACCCTAACACTAACCCTTAACCTAACCCTAAACCAAACACTAAACCTAACACTAAACCTAACACTAATCCTAAGACTAAGCCTAACAGTAACCCTAACACCAACCCTAACCCTAAACATAAACCTAAGGTTAATCCTAACTGTTACAAAAACCTAAACCTAATCCTAAACAAAACCCTATAAAACCCTAAGTGCAAACCTAATCCCAACACAAACCGTAACTCTAACCCTAACACTAACCCTAATCTTAATATTAATCTAACCCTAACCCTAACACTAACCCTAACCCCAACCCAAACCAACCCTAACTATAAATGTAACCCTAACCTAACCCAAATCCTAACCCTATCCTAACACTAAACCTATCCAAAACCCTAACTCTTAAACTAAACTTAACCCAAAACCTAAACCTAACCCTACCACTAACCGTAATCCTGAAACAAACCCTAACCCTACAGCTAACCCTAAGCTAAGCATAACACTATCCCTAAACTTAATCAGAATTCTAACCAAAACCATGAAAATAACACAAACCCTAGCACTAAACCTAAAACTAACCCTAACCCTACCCCTAATTCTAATGCTCACACTAACACTAACCATAACCATTACCGTAACACTAACTCAAACCAGAACCCTAACACATAGCCTAATGCTAAACCTCACCCTAACACTAACACTAAACATAACTCTAACCCGAAACTAACCCTAAACCTGATGGTAAACTTAAGCCTAACCCTAACACGAATCATAAACCTAACGCTAACCATAACCATAACTCTAAACTTAACCCTAACCCTAGCCCTAAACCAAACACTAAACTTAAACCTAACCTTAACACTAACCCTAATACTAACCGTAGCATAAACCCAAATCCTACCCCTAACCCTAAACCTAACTGTATTTCTAACCTTAACAAAAACCATAAACCAAACAATAACTCAAAACCTAAGCTACCCCTAACTTTAAACCTAATTCTGACCCTAACCCTAACCCTATCCCTAACACAAAACCTATCCATAACCCTAACACGAACTTAACCCTAACTCTAAAACTAACCATAATCCTAGCCCTAACCCTAACCCCAACATTAACCCTAATGCTAAACCTAACCCTAAGACTAAATGTAAGCCTAATCCTTACCTTAAAAGTAACCCTAACCCTCACCATATCAAAAACTCTATCCCTAACCCTAACCCTAACACTAAGACAACACTTAACCAAAACCCTAGCATTAACACTAACATTATCATTAACACTAAACCAAACTCCAAGCCTAACCTTAAGGCTAATCCTAACCCTAACCCTAAACTTAAACACAAACCTAACACTAAAAAAACCTAACCCTAATCCTAACCCTAATCCTAACACAAACCCTAAGTCTAAACTTAACTCTAACACTAACCCTAAACCTAAACCTTACATTAAAAATAATCCTTACCCTGAACCTAACCTAATGCTAACACTATTCCTGACCCTAATTCAAATACTAACCTTAACCCCAAACCTAACCCTAACTCTAATACTAACCCTAACCCTAACACAAAATCTAAACCTAACACAAACCATAACCTTAACTCTAAGCCTAATCTAACCCTAACCATATCCCTAAACTTAACCCGAATCCTAACCGATATCGTAAACCTAATCCTAACCCGAATACTAACATTAACAAAAACCTAGGCCTAACTCTAACACTAACACTAAACGTAATCATAACCCTAATTTTTACTCTAAACCTTACCCAAAACCTAAAACTAACACTAAATCTAACCGTAACCCAAACTCTAAACCTAATATTTACACTAACACTAAACTTAACACTAACTCTAACACTAACCCTAACACTAACCCTAACACTAACCGTAACTTCAAAACTAACCCGGACCCAAACCCTTATCATAACCCTAACCCTAACATTAATCCTAATGCTAAAGCTAACCCTAAACCTTACCCTAAAACTAACCCAAACCTAACACTAATCTTAATACAAAACATAACCCTAACCCTTACACTAATCCTAACCCTAACCCTAAACCTAACACTAACCATTACCCTAATCTTAACCCTAACACTTAATCCTAACCCTAAAACTAACACTAAGCCAAACAGCAACGATTCTCCTAATCATAACCCTAAATTTAACCCTAACCCTAACCGTAACACAAATTGTAACCCTAACCCTAAACCTTACGCTAAACCTAACTTTAACACTAACCCTAAAACGATTCTTAATTATAACCCTAACCCTAATAATAACGCTTACACTTACTCTAATACTTACCCTAATCCTAACCCTACCCCTAAACCTAACACTTATTCTAAAGTTAACAGTATCCCTAAACCTAAACCTAAACCTAATCCTAACTGTAACTTGAATGCTGAGTGTAACCATGAAATTAAACCTAACACTAACCTAACACAAAATCTAATTCTAACCTGATGCTAACCCTAAAACAAACCTTATACCTAAACCAAACCCTAACTGTAACCTAACACTAAACGTAATTATAACCCTAAAACTAAACTTTACACAAAACCTAACACTGAGACAAATCCTAACCCTAACCCTTAACTAATTCTAATTTTTACACAAACCCTAAACCTAACCTAACCATAAACCTAAACCAAATCATAAAACTAACATGAATTCTAACCCTAACACCATTTTTAAACCTAACACTAAACCTAATAGTAACCCTAACCCTAATACTAACATTAACACTAAATCTAAAAGTAACCCTAATACTAAGCCTAACCCTAAACCGAAAACTAACCCTAACACTAACCTTAACAAGAAGCCTAACTCTAACCCTTACCCTAACCCTAAACATAAACCTAACCCTTAACCTAATCCTAATACTAACACAAACCTTATTCCAAATCATAACTATTCATTTAACCTAACACTAACACTAACCCTAATTCTAATACTAACACTAACCCTAACCCTAACACAAACTCTAACTCTAAACTTAACCCAAATCCTCACCTTAACACTAACCTTAAATCTAAACCTAAATCTAACCATAACCATAAGCCTAACCTTAACCTAAACACTAAAACTAACTAACCACTAAACCTAGAGATAATTATAAACATAACCCTAAACTCTACCCTAACCTTAACTCTTAAAAAAATCCTAACCATAAGCCTAACTTTAACCCTAACCCTAACTCTATCATTAACATTAACACAAACCCCAACCCTAAACCTAATGCTATAACTAACCATAACCCTAACCCTAACCCTGTACTTAAACCTAACCCTAAAACTAACCCTAACACTAAACCTAATCCTAATCCTAAAAAAATCCCTAACTCTATCCATATCCCTAACCCTAACGCTAACCCTAACACAAACCCTAACTTTTACAGTAACCCTAACCTAACCCTAACCCTAAACCTAACATAACTCTAAACCTAATGCTAACTCTAAATCTAACCTTAACTCAAAACAAAACCCTAATCCTAACACTAACCCTAACCCTTACACAAAATCTAAACCTAATACAAACCCTAACCCTAACACTAAACCTAACCTAACCATAACCGCATCCCTAAAAGTAACCTGAATCCTAACCAAAAATATAAACCAAACCCTAAACTTAACCCTAACATTAACAAAAACCCTAAAGCTAAACCAAACCCTAACAGCAAACCTAATCCTAAATGTAACTCTTACACTAACACGCACCCTAACCCTAATCCTAACACCCACACTAAAACTTACCCTTACAGTAACCCTAAACCTAACTTAAACCCTAACACTAAACCAAACCCTAAAACTAACACTAACCTGAACACTGACCCTAAGAGAAAACCGAACACTAACCCTAACTCTAACCCTTAAACTAACTTGAACCATAAGGTAACCATAATACTAACCCTAATCTTATCACCATCTAACCCTAACCCTAAAACTAACCCGAACTCTAACCCTAAAACTAACACTAACATTAAAACTAAGCCTAACATAACCCTAACAATAACCGTAAAACAAACCTAACCCTATCACTAACTCTAAACCTAAACCTAACCCTAAACTTAACATTAACACTAACCCAAACCCTAACCTATCACTGAGCCTAAACCTAACCCCAACACTAACAATAATACTAAAACTAGCCCTAACCCTAACTCTAAAACTAATCTTATTTGTAACCCTAACACTAACACTAACTCTATCCCAAACACACAACATGACACTAACAGTAACCCTAACAGTAAACCTAACCTAACACTAACCCTAAGCCTAACATAACGTTTACCCTAACCCTGACGCTATCACTAAATTTAACCTTAACCCAAAACAAAACTGAAAACCTAACACTAACCCTACCCTTCACACAAAATCTAAACCTAACACAAACCCTAACGCTAACACTAAACCTAACCTAATCCTAACCCAATTCCTAAACGTAACCCGAAACATAACCAAAAATGTAAATCTAATCCTAAACCTAACTCTAATATTAACACAAACACTAAAGCTAACCCTAAGCCTAACACGAACTCTAAACCTAAACCTAACACTTACACTAATCTTAATCCTCACCCAAACTCTAAACCTAACATTAACCCTAAACCTAACCCTTAAACTAACACGAACCGTAACCCTAATTCTAACCCCTAGTAAAACTTACCCTTACACTAACACTAATCTCATTTAAACCATAACACTAAACCTAACCCTAAAATTAACACTAACCCAAACACTAACTCTAACACTAACACTAACTCTAACCTTAAACCTAACCTAAACCTTAACCCTAACCCTAACACTAATCCTAAACCTAACACTAACCCTAAACTAAACTCTAAACCTAATACTAACACTAACCTTAACACTAAGCCTAATATAACCCTAACACTAACCCTAAACCCAAACCTAACCCTATCACTAACCATAAACCAAAACCTAACCCTAAACCTAACATTAACCCTAACCCTAAACTAACACTAACCCTATCACTGAGCCTAAACATAACCCTAACCCTGATAGTAATATTAAACCTATCTGGAAAACTAACACTAACCATAATGCTATCCCTAACACACACCATAACACTAACCTAATCCTAACACAGCCACTAACCCTAACACTAACCCTAACCCTAACACTAACCCTAAAAATAACTCTAATCGTACCTCTAAAACTAACACTAACCCTAACCCTATACCTAACTGTAACCCTTAGAGTAAGCCTAACCAGAACACCATTTCTAACCCAAAACTTTACCCTAAACCTAAAATAAATCCTAAGCCTAAACCTAACACTAAACCTAAACCTAACTGTAACCTAAAACCTAAAACTAACCCTAAATCTAATCCTAACTGCAAATCTAACCCTAATGCAAAAACTAACCATAATCCTAACTCTAAACAAACCCTAACCCGAATACTAACCAAAACCATAAACCTAACCCAATCCCTAACCTAAAAACACTAACCCTAACCGTAAATGTAGCATGAACCCTTACAATAACCCTAAACCTAATTCTCAAACTAACCATATCCTAACCCTAACCATGAATCTAACTGTAACAGAAACACTAACCATAACCCTGACCCGAACCTAACCCTAACCCTAAACACAACCCGAATCCTAACTGAAAAAAAAAACCCTAACCCTAACCCTTACACTAACCATAACCTAAAATTAATTCTAATCCTAACCCTAACCCTAACTTAAAAAAAACATAGCTCTAAAATTAACTCTAAACCTAAACCTAACCCTAAACCTTACTCTAAACCTAACCCAAACCCTATCCCTAACACTGTCTGACCATAAACTGAAAGCTTACCCCAAAACATAGCCTAAATCTAACACTAACTTTAACACTTAACCTATACCTAACCCTAACCCTAACACTAACCCTAACTCTAAAACTAAACCTAACCCTAACCCTCACCCAAACTCTAACCCTAACACAAACCATAACCTTAAACATAATACTAACACTAAGCTAACCCTTACACTAACCCTAACCCTAACCGTAACACTGTCTAACCATAAACTTAACCCTAACCCTAACACTTAACATAACCCTAACCCTAAATCTAACAGTTAACCTAAACCTAAACCTAACCCTTCCACTAACACTAAGCCTAACCCTAAATCTAAAACTAAAACTAACCCTAAACCTTACCTTAACTCTAACCCTTAAACAAATGCTCACCCTAAGCATAACACTAATCTGAAGCTAAACCTAACCCTAACATTAACCCAAAAGCGTACCCTAAACTTAAACCTAATACCAACCCCTAACCCTAAACCTAAACCTAATCTTAACCCTAACACTAACCCTACCCATAAAATAATCCCTAATCCTAAACCTAAAACTAACACTAACCCTAATTATAACACTAACCATAACACTAACCCTAACCCTAACAATAAGACTAACACTAAACCTAACCCTAACAATAAAGGTAACTCTAACCCTAAACCTACACCAAACACATACCCTTCACTTAACCTAACACTAACCCTATCACAATCCTAAACCCTAACCCTAACCTACCCTTACACAAAACCTAACCTTAACACAAACTGTAACCCTAAACCTAACACCAAACCTAAAGCTAACCCTAAACCTAAACCTTAAACTAAACCTAAGGCCAACCCTAACCCTAATGCTAACTTTAACCAGAACCCTAAACAGAACCCAAATGCACAGCCTAACCATTACCCTAAAACTAACACTGACCCTAACCCTAAACCTAACACTAAACTTAATTCTAACCGTAACATGTATCGTAATGCTAATCCTAACCCTAATGCTACAATATACCTCACCCTAAACATAACACTAACTCTAACACTAACCCTAACCCTAATGCTAACCCTAAACCAAAGCCTAACCCTAAAACAAACCCAAACCCTAACCTCAACACTAAACCTAACCCTAACCCTAACACTAACACTAATTCTAATCCTAACCCTTACACAAAACCTAAACCTAACTGTAACCCTGACACTAAACCTAAACCTAAACCTAACAATAACCCTAACACTAAACCTAACCCCAAATCAAACTGAAACCCTAACCCTAAAAATAAACCTAACTCTAACACATATCCTAACCCAAACCTTCACCCTAAATCTAACCTAACCATCACCCTAACACTTACCTAACCCTAACAATAATACTAACCCTAACCCTAACACTAACATTAAACCTATCACTCACCCTAACATAACCCTAATACTAACCCTAACCCCAACCTTAACCCTTACAATATCCCTAACCCAATCTAACACCAATCATAACGTTAATCCTAACCCAACCCTAAACCTAACCGTAACCGCAACCCTAACTATAACCCTAAAACTAACACTAACACTAACCCTAACCCTAAACCTAATCCTAACACAAATCCTATTCCTAAACTAACACTAACCATAAAGTTAGCCCTAACAAAAACCATACCCTTTTTCCTAACACGAAACTTAACCTTAACACTAAACTTAAAACAAACACTAACCGTCACACAATCCCTAACCTTAATCCTAACACTAACCTAACCTAGACTAACAGTATCCCTAACCTAACACTAACCTAACCATAAAACTAATACTTATCCTAACCCTAATCGTAATCCTAAAACAAACCTTACCCGTAATCATGAACCTAACCTAACAGTAACCATTAACATAACCCAAATCTTAACCATAACCCTACCCCTAACCCTAAACTTAACCCTAATACAAACCCTAACCCTAAACCTTACACTAACCCTAAACCTAACCCTAAACCTAAACCTTACACAAACCCTAACCCTAACCCTAAACATAGCACTAACTCTAACAGTAAACTTAAATTTAACCCTAACAGTTAACCTAACCGTAACTTTTACTCTAACACATACCTTAAACCAAACCCTAACCTAACATTAAACCTAACCCTAAACCAAACACTAACCCTAACCTTAATCCTAACCCTTACCGTAACCCTAAATTTAACTTTTACCCAAACCCTATTTATAACACAAACCCTAACCCTAATCCTAACCCTAAAACTAATCCTAACCCTAACTCTAACACAAACCCTAAAACTAAACCTAACAGAAATCCTAACCTAAGCCGAACCCTAACCCTTACAGTAACCCTAACACTAACAAAAACTCTAACCTTAACCCTAACCATAACCAGAACCAGAACCCTAACACATACCCTAACGTAACCCTAACAGTAACACTAACTTTAACCATAACCCTAACACTAACCTTAACCCTAATTGTCAACTTAAACCTAACCCTAACAGTAACTCTAACCCTAATCCTAAACCTAACAGGAACCCTAAACCTTGCCCTAACATTAACAATAAACCTAATCCTAAACACTAACCCTAACATTAACGCTAACCCTAACAACAAAACTAACCCTAAACCTTACCATAACCCTAACCTTAACCCTAACCTTAACCCTAAACCTAACACAAACCCCTAAGTGAAACAGTAACCCTAAATCTAACCTAACCCTAACCCTATAACTAACAGAAGGGTGTCCCTAAACATAACACAAAACTTAAGATTAAACTTTACCCTAACACTAACCATAAAACTAACCCTAAACCTAGCTTTAACCCTAACCCTAAACTTATACCTAACACTAAACCTAACCCAACCCCTAACCCTAAAACTAACTTTAACCCTAAACCTAACACTCACCCTAAGTCTAACACTAACCCTAACCTTTACACTTACCCTATTCTAACCTTAACCCTAACAATAATGCTAACCATAACATTAAACAGAACCCTAACACATAGCCTAAACCTAACATAATTTGAACACTAACCCTAACCCTAACACTAACCCTAACCCTGACACTAAAAGTAACCCCAACCCTAACAATAATCCTAACTCTAACGCTAACCATAACCCTAACACTAACACTACCCCTGTCACAAACCTGAATCTTAATATTAACCCTAAACCTAACCCTAAACCTAACACTAAACCTAAACCTAACCCTAACACTAACGCTATAACTAACCCTAATACTAACCCTAACACTAATCTTAACACTAAGTGTAACCCTAACCCTAATACTATCCCTAACCCTAACACAAACCCTTACCCAAACCGTAACACTAAATGTAACCTAACCCTCAATTTAACTTCAATTCTAACAATAACCCTAACCTAAACCTACCACAAACCATATCTGTAAACCTAACATTAAATTTAAACCTAACCCTAAAACTAACACTAACCCTAAACTTAAACCTAAACCAGCACTAACACTAGCACTACCTTAAACCTAACCCTAACCCTAAACCAAATCCTAACTGCAACCCAAACACTATCTCTACACCTAAATTAATCCAAACAGTAACACTAACCCTAACCCTAACCATGAGCCTTACACAAATTTTAACTGTAACCATAATATTAACCATAACCCTAACCCTAACACTACACCAAACCCCAACCCTAACGTTAACACTAATCTTAACCCTAACTCTAACCCTAACACTAACCCTAACCATACCCTAAAAAAACCCCTAATCCTAAAGCTAACAATAACCCTAAACCTAACCGTAAATGTAACTCTTACATTAAACCTAACTCTAACCCTAACCCTAACATTAACTCTAACCGTAGCCATAACCAGAAAACTACCACGTAGACTAACCCTCACCCCAACCCTAATCCTAACACTAACCCTAACCCTAACATTAACCCTAACCCTAACCCTAACCCCAAGCCTAAGCCTAAGCCTAACCTGAAACCTAAACCTAACCTTAAAGCTAACACTAAACATAACCATAAACCTAACCATAAAACTAACCCTAAGGATAAACCTAATCCCAAAACTAACCCTAACCCTAACCCTAATTCTAACCCTAACCCTTGCACAAATTCTAAACCTAAGTTTAAACCTAAGACTAAGCTTAAACCTAACCCTAACACCAACACTAAACCTAACACTAACCCTAACTCTAACAAAAACACTAACCCAAACAGCAAAAATAAACCTAAAACTAACCTTAACCATAACAAAAACCCTAACCCAAACTTTAACACTAAACTTAACCTAACCTTAATTTACCCCACACCTAAAGCTAAAAGTAACCCTAACCCTGACCTTAACCCTAACACTAACCCTAACTCTAACACTAAACTAATCCTAACTCTAACCTTAACACCAACCCTAAACCTATCACTAACCCTAACCCTAAAACTAAACCTAAAATTAACCCTAAACCTAAACCTAACTCTAAAAAGAAACCTAACACTAAGCCTAACACTAAACCTAACCCTAACAGTAATACTAAAAATAAACCTAACCCTAACTCTAACCCAAATCCTATTTGTAACCCTAACACTAACCCTAACACTATCCCTAAAAGAAACCCTAACCCTAAACCTAACCCTCATTCTAATCCCAATTCTAACCCTAAACCTTATACTAACCGTAAACCTAACTTTAACTCTAACACTAAATCTAACCATACCCTAAACCTCAACCTTACAGTAACCCTAACCCTATCCCTAATCCTAACACTAACCGTAACCCAAATATTAAATCTAACCCTAACACAAACCCTAAATGTAACCCTGACTCTAAACTAACAGTAACCCTAAACTTAACTCAAATTCTAACTGTAAATTTTCCCGAACCCTAACCCAAACCGTAACACAAAACCTAACCCTAAAACTAAACATAAACCTAATCCTAACCCAAACCATTACACAAACCCTAACAATAACAATAATTCTAAACTTAACCCTAAGCCTACCCCTAATCCAACACTAAACCTATCACTAAAACTATACATAACCCTAGCACTAACCCTTACACTAACCGTAACCCAAACCCTAATGCAAACACTAACTCTAAATGATACCTTACCCCTAACCATAACACTTACCCTAAATGTAACCATAACTCTAACACTTACCATAAACTAACCCTAACCTTAACACTAACCCTAACTCTAACCCTAACTCTAACACTAACCCTAAATGTAACCCTAACTCTAACCCTAACACAAACCCTAACCTAACCCTAACCCTAACCCTAATTCTAACACTAATTCTTACCCTAACCCTATAATGAACCCTATCCATAACCGTAACACTAACTTGAAACCTAAAACTAACCCTAACACTAACCCTAAACCTAACCCTAAACCTAGCCTTAACCTTAACCCTAACCTTTTCCCTAACACTAAACCTAACCCTAACCCTATAGCTAACCATAATCATAACCCTAACAAAAACCCTAACCCTAAACCTGACACTAATACTAGTCCTAAACCTAACCGTCACCCTCACAGTAACTTTAAACCTAAACCTAACCAAAACACTAAGTCTAATCAGAAACCTAACATATAGCCTAATGCTAACCCTAACTGTAACACTAACATTAAACCTAACTCTAACCATAAAACTAACCCTAAACCTAATGCTAACCTTAACCCTAATGCTAAAATGAAGTGTAACCCTAACCCTAATCCAAACCCTAACACTAACCCTAACCCTTAAACTAACCCTAAACCTACCCCTAAACTTAACTGTAATTCTAACACTAATCCTATCACTTACACTAACCCTAAACCTAAATCAAATCCTAACTGTTACCATAACCAAGACCCTAACATTAAACCTAACAGAAAACCTAATCCTAACATTAACACTAATCTTAATCCTAACACTAACCCTAACCCTTACACGAATCCTAATCTTAAAACTAATTCTAACCCTATCGCTATAGCTAAACCTAAAACTAAACCTAAAGCTAAATCTAATGCTAAACCTAACCATAACCATAACCATAACTATAAACATAACACTAATCATAACATTGTCCCTACATAAACCTAACCCAAAACCTAACCCAAACCATAAAACTAACCGTAAACCTAACTGTAAACCTTATACAAACCCTAAACCTAACCCTTTCACTAACGCTAACCCTAACCATATCCCTAACACTAACTCTCACCAAAATCCTAATGTAACCCTAATGCTTACCCTAACTATTACCCTAAGCCTCACACTGACACTAAAACTAATCCTAAGCCTAACACTAACTCTAAGCTTATCCCCAACACTAACCCTAATTGTAACTCTAACCCTCAATCCAACACTAAACCAAACCCTATCACAAAGCTGGACCCTAACACTAAACCTAAAAATAACCATTAACCTAACCCAAACCCTAAAGCTAATCTTAACTGTAACCCTAACCTTAACCCTAACCCTAACCCTAACACTGAACCGAAACCTAAGCCTAATCTTAACCTTAACACTAACCCTTAAACTATGCCTAAAAATATCCCTAACCCAAATAATAACCATAAACCTAACCCTAACTCTAACCTTAACCCTAACACTAATGGTAACCCTAAACCTAACAACAAACCTGACACTCACCCTAACACTAACCCTAAACCTAACTCTAACCCTAATTCTAACTGTAACCGTAACCCTAACCCAAACACTAAAGCTAAACCTAAAACTAAACATAACACTAACCCTAAACCTAAACTTAAACCTAACATTAAACCTAACATTAGCCCTAACACTAACCCTAACACTAACCGTAACCGTAACCCTAACCCTAACCGTAACCCTAACCCTAACCCTAACCCAAACCGTTACAAAAATCATTAACCTAAACCTAACCCAACCTTAACCCTAACCCTAATTCTAACACTATCTCAAACTCTAAACGTAATACAACCCCTATTCCTAACCCTAATACTAAACTTAATCCTAACAATAATCCTAACACTAACTCTAAACGTAACGCTAACCCTAATACTAAACCTGACCCGAACCCTAACATCAACCCTAAAAGAAACCCTAATGCTAAAACTAAGACTAACCCTAAACCTAACACTAAACCTAAACCTTACACTAACACTAACCCTAAACCTACACCATACACAAAGTACAAGGAGAACTCTAACCAGAAACCTAATACATACCTTAATCCTAACCCTAACGCTAATCCTAACACAAAATCTAAACCTAACACAAACCCTAAACCTAACCCTAAACCTAACCTAACCTAACCCTCTACCTAACACTAATTTGAATCTCAATTGTAACCAAAAACTTAACCCTAAGACAGACACTAACCCTAAACATAACCCTAACCCTAAAACTTACATTAACCTGCTTACACAAACTGTAACCCGAACCCTAAATTTAACCCTAACCCTAACACTCACACTAACACTAATCCAAACACCAAGACTAACCCTAACTTTAATCCTAATCATAAAATAAATGGTAATCTAAACCTAACTCTAAACCTAAAACAATCCATAACAAAAACCCTAGATCTAACTCTAAACCTAAACCTAACCTTAATGCTAATTCTAATCCTAAACTATCCCTAACTCTATACTAACACTAATCCTAACACTAACCCTTTCACTAAACAAAACCCTAACCCTAACCCTAACACTAACTCTAATGATAACCTTAATCCTAACCCAAAAACTTAACTTAAACTTAACCCTAAGCCTAACTCTTGTCCTAAACCTAATGCTAAGCCTAAAACTAACAGAAACCCTATCTCTAACACTAACCCTAACTGTATATCTAACCCTAAACCTAACACTAACCCTACCACAAACCCAAAACTTAACCATAACCCTAAAACTAACCATAAACCTAACCCTAAATTTAACACCAATCCAAAACCCAACCCTAACCCTAATGCTAATCCTAACCAGAACCAAAAAGTTAACCCTAACCCTAACAGTAACACCATGCCTAACCATATACCTAACCCTAATATTAAACCTAATTCTAACTCTAACCCTATACCTAATCCTAATACTAAACCTAAACCTAACAAAACTGAAACTAACCCTAACACAAAAACTAACCTTAACCCTAACCCTAACACTAACACTAACCCATACCTAACTCTAACCCTAATAATGAACTGAACCGAACCTCAACCCTAACAGTAACCTTAACACTAACACTAACACTAACACTACACCTAATTAAAACCCTAAACTTAACCCAGGCATAACCTAACAAAAACCCTAACCCAAACTGAAATATAAATCGAACCTAATCCTAACCGTAACACTAATTCTAACACTAACCCTAACCCTAAACTTAATCCTAACACTGAACCTAAACGTAACCCTAAAACTAACCCTAACACTAGCACTAACCCTAATAAAACCCTAAAACTAACCCTTACCCTAAACCTAACACAAACCCAAACCGAAATCGTAACCCTAAACCCAAACTAACCCTAACCCTAATCCTAATTCTAACACTAACCCTAATTATAACCCTAACCCTAACACAAACCCTATCCCTAACCCTAGCACTAACATTAACCCTAACCCTAACACTAACTCTAACCATAACCCTAACCAGAACCCCAACAAATAGCCAAACCCTAAATCTGAACCTGAACCTAACCCTAAACCTAACCCTTAAACAAACCATAATGCTAAACATAAGACTAACCCTAAATCTAACCCTCATCTTAACCCTTACACTAACCCTAACCATAACAATAACACTAACCTTAACATTAACTCTAAGTGTAACTCTAACCAGAATCCTAACACATACCCTAAACCTAACACTTATTCTAAATCTATACCTGACACTAACCCGAATCCTAACACATACCCTAAACCTAACACTAAAACTAACATTAATACGAACCCTAACCCTAAACCTAAAACTAACCCTAAACCTAACCCTAAAAATAAAGCTTACACTAATAATAACCCTAACCCTAACACTAACTCTAACTGTAACCCGAACTTTAACTCTAACACGTTCATAAACCTGAACCTTAACCCTAACCCTAACACTAATCCTAAATCTATGCCTAACACTGACCCGAGTCCAAACCATAACCATAACCCAAACACTAACCCTAACCAAAACCCTACCTTAACCCTAAACCTAACCTAATCCTAACCCTTACCTAACCCTTACACTAAAGCTAACCGTAACACTAAACCTAACACTACCCCTAAGCAAACACTAACACTAACCATAACCCCCAACCCTAACACTATCACTAACCCTAACCTAACCCTAAACTTAACACTAAACCTAACATTATTCCTAACCCTATTCCTAACCCTAAACTAACCCTAACACTAAGCCTTAAGATAACCATAACCATAACCCTAAACCTAACACTTAGACAAAACATAAACCTAATCCTACGATTAACCCTAACCCTAACCCTAACATTAATACTAACCCCAACCCAAAAAATAACCCTAAAGCGAATCCTAACCAAAACCCTACATCTAATCCTATAACTAAACCTAACACTAAAACAAAACCTAACCCTAAACCTAACCCAAATCCTAAAACAAACCCTGACTCTAACCCTAACGCTAACTCTAAAACTAACCTTAACCCAAAAGGTAAACCTAACCATAACACAAAACCTATCTATAACACTAACAGTAACCTTAACCATAACCCTAACCCTAAAACTAACCCTAAACTTAACCCTAAACCTTTCCCTAAACCTAACCCTAATCTTAACCGCAACACTAACATAAACCTTTCACTAAATCTAACCCTAACACTAACTCAAAACTTGGCTTAACACTAAACCGAAACCCAACCATAACTCTATCACTAACAATAACAATAACACTAACCTTAACCCTAACCCTAACACTAACCAAAAACCTAACTCTAACACTAAACCTAACATGAAGCCTAAACCTAACCTAACCCTAACACTAACCCTAGTTTTAACCTTAATCCTCACACTAAACTTAATTTTAAAACTAACCTTTACACAAACCCTAAACCTAACTTTAACCCCAAAATAAACCTAACCCTAACCCTAAACCTAACACTAACCCCGAACCTGAACCTTACATTAACCTTTACTCTAACCCTAAACCTAACCAGAACTGTAACCTTAAACCTAACACTAAAACTAATCCTAAAAAAATCCTAACACAAAATTTAACCCTAAAACTTACCTAACTCTAATCGTAACACTTACCTAACCCTAACCTTAACCCTAGGCCCAAACATAACCCTATCACTAAACCTAATCCTAACCCTAAACCTAAATCTAACATTAACACTAACTCTAACCCTATCCCTAACACTAAACCTAACACTAAGCCTAACTCTAACCCTAATCCTAACCCTATACCTAACAGTAACACTAACCCTAATGCTAATCCTAAACCTAACTCAAACACTTATCCTATTTATTACTCTAACAATGACCCTAAACGTATCTTTAAAACTAACACTATCCTTAACCCTAACCCTAACCCTAACCTTAAACCTAACACTAACCCTAAAAATAAGACTAACAATAACCCTAATGCTAACACTAACCCTACCTGTAACTCTTATTCTGTTTGTAACCTTAACACTAATCCAAAAGTATCTATAAACCTAACACTATCCCTAACACTAACCCTAACCTAAACACTAATCCTAATACTAATCCTAACCCTTACACTAACTCTAACCCTAACTCTAACACAAAATCTAACCGTAACCTTAACCCTAACCCTAACACTTACCCTAACCAGAAACCTAAATCTAACACTTACTCTAACACTAACTCTAACAATAACACAAACACTATCCCTAACTCAAACACTAAACCTAACTTTGTACCCAACCATAACACTAACACTAACCCTAATCTGAACCGTAATCCTAACCTCAAAACTAACCCTAACTCTAACCCTCACACAAATTCTAAACCTAAACCTAACACTAACCCTAAACCTAACCCTATCACTAACCCTAAACCTAACCCTAATCCCAAACCTAACCCTATCACTAAACCTAACCCTAACCCTAAACCTAAATCTAACATTAACACTAACTCTAACCTACCCCTTACACAAACCCTAAACTAACAGTAATTCTAACCCTAAACTTAACTGTGACTCTAAAACGAATCCTAAACCTAACCATAAAACTAAAGCTAAACCTAACACGAATCCTAACCCTTACACTAAACCCTACCACTAAAACTAAATCTAACCGGATCCTTAACTTTAACCCTAACACTTACCGTAACCATAACACTAAATCTAACAGTTACAAAAAACCTAACACTAACCCTAATCCTAACCCTAAAACTAAACCCAAACCTAATCCTAGTCCAAACCCTAAACCTAAATCTAACCCTAACATGAAACCTAACCCTAACACTAACACTTATCCTAACCTTATCCCTAAACATAATACTGACCAAAACCCCAACAATAAACCTAACCATAATCCAAACTGCAATCCTAAACTTAATCCTAACCCTAAGCTTAACCCTCACACATCCATAACCCTAAACCTAATACTCACCCTAAATCTTACACTAAACCTGACCCTTACACTAACCCTAACCCTAACCATAACCCTAACCCTGACACTAATCATAACCCTAAACCTAACACTAACACTAACCCTAAACCTAACCCTAAACCTAACACTAAATGTAACCCCAACCCAAACACTAACCCTAACAATAACCGTAACCCTATCCCTATCCCTAACCCTAACCCTACCACACAAGCTAACCCAAACCATAACACTAAACCTAACACTAACCCTTACCCTAACCCTAAAACTCACATTAACCCTAATTCTAATCTCAAACCTTACACTAATCCTAAACCTAACTTTAACCCTTACACTAATTCTAACCCTAATTCTAAACCTAACCCTAACACTAACCTGTCACTAAACCTAACACTAACCCTAACTCTTTCAATAACCCTTAACCAAACCGTAACCCATACTTTCACACAAAATCTAAGCCTAACACAAACCCTAATTCAAACCTTAACCCTAAACCTAACCTTACCCTAACCATCACCTTTACCTAAACCTAAAGATAAGCCTAACCATAAACACTAACACTAACATTAAACATAACACTAACCCTAACCTAACCTAACAATAACTCAAAGTCCAACACTAACACTATCACTAACCCTAATTTTAACCATCAACCTAAATCTAATATTTACCCTAACCCTAACACTAACACTAATTATAACTCTAAATCTAACGTGAACCCTAACAAAAAACCTATCCATAACCCTAACCGTAACATTAAGCCTAACACTAATCCTAATACCAAACCTAAAACTCCCATAACCCTAACCAAAACCTTAAAACTAACAGTAAACCTAACCTAATCATAAAATTAAACCTAATCCTAACCATAACCCTAACCATAACCCTAACCCTAACCGTTACAAAATCCCTAATCCTAACCTTAACATTAATCCTACCCGAACACTAAGACTAACACTAACCCAAAGCCCAATTCTAACCCTAAAGCTAATCCTAACACTAAGCCTAAACCTAACCAGAACCGTAAAATAAATCGTAACACCAAACCTAACCCTAAACCTAACACAAAACTTAACTATAACACTAACCCCATCACTAACACTAACATTAACCCTAACCATAAACCTATCTCTAAAACAAACACTAACCTTAACACAACACCTAACCATAACCATAACTATAACACAAATATAACCCAACCCTAACCCTAACCTAACACAAACAAGACCTCTAACCCTAACTCTAGAACTAACCTTAACCCTAAACCTAACACTTCCCATAAACCTAAAACAAAATTTAATCCTGACAGAAAAAAAAGCTAAACCTCACCCTAACCTAACTGTAATGCTATCCCTTAACTTAAACCAAATCCTAACCGAAAGCATAAAACTAACCCTACACTAACCCTAACACTAACATTAACACAAACCATAACCCTAACCCTAAAACTAACCCTGAACCTAACCCTAACCCTAAACATTACACTAACCCTAAACTAAACCCTAACAATACACTAACTATAACACTAGGTGTAAACTTAACCCTAACACTTACGCTAACCCTAACCTTAAATCTAACCCTAACACTAAACCTAATGCTAACCTTAACACTAACCCTAACAGTATTCCTAATTCTAACCCTAAAAAAACCTAGCCCTAACCCTAACCCTAACAGTAGCCCTAACCCTAACACAAATACTAACACCAACAGAAACCCTAAATCTAACCTTAACCCTAACACCCCCACTAACCCTATTCTTACACAAACCCTAAACCTAAATTTAACCATAATACAAAACCTGACCCTAACCCTAAACCTAACCCTGAAACTAACCATAACACTAATTCTAACACTAACCTTAACTCTAATCCTAATCCTGACCTGAACCCTAACAAAACTCTAAAATAAAGTCTAAAGTTAAACCTAACCTAACACTAACATTAACCCTTACCTAACCCTAAAACTAACCCTAACCCTAAGACTAACACTAACCCTAACACTAACCCTATCCTAACCCTAAATCTAACACTAACCTCAAAAATTAAACCTACTACCAACACTAAACCTAACCCTAAACCTAAACTTAACATTAACCCTAACCCTAACACTAAACCTACCACTAACCCTAACCCTAACCCTAATAATAACAGGAATACTAACAATAACACTAACCCTAAATCTAACACAAATCTTATTTGTAAACCTAACACTAAGCCTAACCCTATTTCTAACACAAAACCTAACACTAATCCTAACCCTAACACAAACACTAATCCTAACCGTAACACAAACACTAACCCTAAAAATAAAAGTAACACTAACACTAACCCAAACACTAACTCTAACTCTAAATCTAACCCTAAATCTAACCATAAACATAACCCTAACCCTAACATTAAATTTAAACCTAAGGCGAACACTAACCTGAACCCTTACACAAAAACTAACTCTAAGTTTAAACCTAAACTTATTAGAACACATAACCCTAATACTAACACTAAACCTATCCATAATCCTAAAAATAAAACTAACTCTAATCGTAACCCTAATCCTAAACCTAAAACTTACCCTAACCTTAACCCTAACACTTACACTAAGCCTAACACTAAACCTAACCCTAACCCTAAAATTTATGCTAAACCTAGCCCTAACCCTATAACTAATCCTAACACTATCTCAAACAGTAACCCTATCTCTAACTCTAACCCAACCCTAACCCCAACCCAAATCCTATCACAAACCGTAAACCTAAACCTAACCTTTAAACTAACCTAATCCTAACCCTAACCATAACACTAACCCAAACCCAATTTAACTCTAATGCTAATTTTAACAGTAACCCTAATCTTAACCCTAACCATAACCTAACCCTAACACAAAACCTAACCCTAAACCTAAGTCTAACACTAACCCTAACCCTAATACTAACCCTAATACAATGCCTAATCCTAACCCTAACCCTAATAGTAACCCTAATCCTAAATCTAACCGTAAGCTTAACCCTAACTCTAAACCTATACCTAACAATAAACCTAACCCTAAACCTTACACTAACACTAAAAGTAAACATAACCCTAACTATAAACCTTATCCTAACCAAAACCATAACTCTAATCCTAACTCTAACCCTAATCCTAACTTTAACACAAACCATAATCTTACCTTATACTAATCCTAAAACAAACGCTAACCCTATCCCTAACCTAAACTGAACAGAAGCCCTAACCCTAACCCTATACCAAATATTAACCCTAACCCTAATTTTAACAACAACAACAAAAAATAACCCTGTAAGTAACACTAAAACTGAACTTAACTGTATATGTAAACTTACACTAACCCTAACTTAAAAATAAACCTAAAAGTAACTCTAACCATAAACATAACACATAGCCTAACCATAACCCTAACCCTAAACCTAACTCTAAGCCTTATCCTAAACCTAAATCTTACCCTAAACTTAACCCTAAAGCTAACACTAACCCTAACACTATTCCTAACCATAACCCTAACTCTAATACTAACCATAATCCTAAACCTAACACTAATTCTAAACCTAAACCTAACACTAAACCTAACCCTAACTCTAAAAACATTAAACCTAACAGTTATTCTAACACTAACCCTAACACTAACCATAACACTAACCCTAATTCTAAACCTAAAACAAACCATCACCCAAACCGTAACCTAAAGATAACCTAACCTTTAGCATAACGCTAATTCTAACACTAAAACTAACCCTAACATAAAAACGAACACTAACCCTAAACCTAACACTAACCTTAAACCTAACCCTATTCGTAACACTAACCCTAAACCTAACACTAACGATAAACCTAACCCTACACCTAACCCTCACACTAACCCTAACACTAACTCTAAGTCTAACGAGACACCTCACATATAGCCTAATGCTAACCCTAACCCTAACACTAGCACTGAACCTAACACTAACCATAAATCTAACCCCAGTACTAATGCTAAACTTATCCCTAACCCTAACACAAATAGTAATTCTAACACTAATTTTAACCCTAAACCTAACCCTAACCCTAATGTTAACCTAAACCTAACTTTAACTATTATCCTAACTCTAACCATAACTCTAAGGCTAACACTAACTTTAACACTAAAACTAGCCCTAAAACTATCCCTAACACTAATACTAAATTGAAACATAACCTAACACTAAGCCTAACACTAACCATAAGAGTAAGGCTAATCATAAACTAATCCTATCACTAAAGCTCAACCAAACCATGATCAAACCGTAACTCTAAACCTAACCTAACCCCCTAACCTTAATTTTAACACTAACCCTAACCCTAAAACGAACATAAACACTAAACCTATCACTAAAACTAAACTTAATGCTAAACCCAACTCTAACACTAACCCTAACCCTAAACTTAAACCTAACCCTAACCCTAACCGTAACATGAACTCTAACAAGACACCTCACATATAGCCTAATGGTAACCCTAACCCTAACACTAACACTAAACCTAAAACTAACACTAAAACTAACAATAATTCTAATGCTAAACTTAACCCTAACTCTAACACGAATTTTAATTCTAACACTTATTTTAACCATAAACATACTCTTACCCTAACGTAAACCTAAACTTAACTCTAACTATAATCTTAACTCTAACCATAACCCTAAGGCTAACACCAACTTTAACACTAAAACTAAGACTAAAACTATCCCAAACCCTAACAATAAATCAAAACCTAACCATAACAATAACCCTAACACTAACCATAACAGTAACCATAACCCTAAACTAACCTTATCCCTAAACGTAAACCAGACCCTAACCCAAACCATAACTCTAAACCTACCATAAAATTTACCCTTACATTAATTCTAACACTAACCCTAACATGAACACAAACACTAACCCTAACACTAACACTAACATTAACTGTAAACCTAACTCTAACACTAACCCTAACCCTAACCTAAACCTAACATGATCCTTAACACTACCCCTAACACTAACAGTAACCCTATCCCTAACCCTCACACTAACCCTAATACTAACCCGAACACTTACAATAACCATAAACCTATCTTTGACCATAACACAAAACCTAAACCTAACCCTAACTCAAACCCTAACACTAACCCTGATCCTAACCCTAACACTAACCTTAACTCTATCCAAAACATAACCCTAAACATAACCTAACCCTAAACTTAACCCTTACCTAACCCTAAACACTAACCCTAACACAAACACTAAACCTAACCCTAACACTAACACAAAGCTATCTTTAACACTACACGTAATGTAATCTCAATTCTGAGTCTATCACTAACACTAACCCTAACACTGAACCAAAACCTTGACCTAATCCTTATCCTAACCCTAACAGTAACACTAACATTAACACTAACCCTAACCCTAACTCTAACTCTTTTTCTAATTGTAATCCTAACACTAACTTAAAACTATGTTTAATCTAACACTATTTCTAAACCTAACCCAACCCTAAACTTATCACTAACTCTATCCCTAAATATAGTGCTAATCCTAACAAAAACCATAACACGAACCCTAACCCTCATGCTAACACTAAACCTAACCTAACCCTAACCCCAACCTTAACTCTAACACTAATCTTAACCCTAAACTTAAATTTAACCATCACATAAATTCCCACCCTAACCCTGACCCTGTCTTTACCCTAACCCTAAACCAAATACTAACTGTAAACCTCACCCTAACCTTAACACTAACACAAAACCTAATCCTAAACCTAACACTAATCCTAAAACTTAACCTAAACCTAACTTTGACACTGACTCTAAACCTAACACTAATCTAACCTTAACCTTAACTGTGACCCTATAACAAAACCTAAGACTAACTCTAAAAGTAACCCTAAACCTAACCCTACCTTTTACACTAACCCGAACACAAACCCTAACCCTAAATCCAACAAAAAATTTAACCCAAACCCTAACACTTACCCTAACCATAAAACTAAATCTAACACTTACCATAAACCCAATCTGAAAACTAACACTAACCCTAACTCTAAACCAAAAAATAACCCTAAAACAAACCCTAGCTTGAAACCTAACCATAACTATATTCCTAACACAAACCCTAAAAGTAATGCTAACCCTATCCCTATCCCTAACACTAACTCAAACACCAAATCTAACCCTACCTTGAATCCTAACCGTAATCATAACCTTAAACCTAAGCCTAATACTAACACTCTTACAAATCTTAACCGTAAACCTAACACTAGCCCTAAACCTAACCCTGACACTAACACTTACACTAAGCCTAACCATAACTAACTAACTGTAACACTAACTGTAATGGTAACCCTAACCAGAAACCTAACAAATAGTCTAACACAAACCCTAACAATAACACTAAACCTAACCCAAACACTTACACTAACCCTAAACCTAACAATAATTTTAATCTTAACTATTTATTTAATCTTAACCATTACCCTAAAACAAATCCAAAACCTAACCCTCACTCGAACCCTAAAATTAACACTAAACCAAAAACTATACCTAACCCTAACTGTAACAGTAACACTAACAATAACCCTAACACTAAATTTAAAACTAACCCTAAAACTAACTTTAACCTGAACCCTAACCCTAACCGTAACTTTGACACACATTGTAACACAAACAGTAACCCTAAAGCTTACCTAAGGCTAACCCTAAACCTAATTCTAACAAAAAGCCTTACCGTTATCATAACATGAACCTAGCCCTAACCTTAATACTAACTGTAACCCTAAACCTAACCCTAACCCTAATTATAAACTGAAAATCTAACATTAACGAAGTCCTAACTTTAAACCTAATATTTTCCCTAACACTAAACCTAAACCTAACCCTAAACCTAACCCTTACCTTAACCCTAAAACAAAATCTAACCCAAAATTTAACACTAACCCAAAACCTAAACCTAACCCTAACCCTCACATGAACCCTAACCGTAACACTAACTCTTACCAGACCCCTAACACACAGTCTATCGCTAACCCTAACACTAACACTAATACTAAATCTAACCCTATCCCTAAAACTAACTCTAAATGTAACGCTTAACATAACCGTAAACCTAAGAGGAATCATATCCCTAACCTGTCCCTAACCCTCACCCTAAACCTAATCCTAATCCTAATCTTATCCTAATCCTATCTCTAAATATAATCCTTAACCTAACATTAACCCTAACCATAACACTAAACATAACCCTAACAAAAACACTAACACTAACCCTAAACCTAACTCAAACCCTAATACTAAACATGAAATCTACCATGAACCATAGTCCTAACTCTAAAATTAACCTTAAACCTAGCCCTAACCTAATCCTAAACTTAAACCTAATGCTAACTCTAACCCTAACCTTTACTCTAACACTAAACCTAACTCTAACCCTAAACCTAACCCCAACCTTAACCCTAACACAAATCCTAACCCTAAAGCTAACACTAAACTTAACCTAACCCTAACCCTAACCCTCACACTAAACCTAAACTTAACCCTAACACTAACACTAACTCTAACCAGAACCCTAACAAATAGGCTAACAATAACCCTAACTCTAACACTAACAGTATAACTAACTCTAACCTTAACCCCAATCCTAACACGATTTGTAACCCTAACTCTAATTCTAGCCCTAACACTAACCTGGATTGTAATCCTAACCCTAACACTAACCCTAACCTTAACCCTAACTGTAACCTGAACCCCAACCTTAAACCTATACCTAACACAAATCTTAACGCAAAGCATAACTCTAAAGCTAACATATACCTAACCCTAACCCTAATTCTAACACTACTCCTAAAACTAACCCTAACCCTAACACAAATCCTATTCATAAACATAACAGTAACCTTAACCCTAACACTAACACTAACACTAAACCTATACCTAACCCTAAATCTAGACCTAACCCTAACCCTAACCTTAAACCTAACACTAAACCTAAACCTAAGACTAAACAAATAATAATTCTAACCGTAACCCTAACTCTAACACTAACCCGATCACTAACCCTAACCCTAAACTTAACCCTCAACCTAACATTAATCCTCACCCTTACCCTAACCCAAACACTAACACTAACACTAAGTCTAATGCTAATCCTAAAACGAACTCTAACTGTAATCCTAATATTAACATTAACCCTAAATGTAACCCTAAAACTAACCCTAAACCTAACCCTAAACCTAGCCCTAACACTATCCCTAAACTTAATCCTAAAATTAAACCTATCAATAACACTAAAATAAAACAAATCTTAACTGTAACCTTAAACCTTACTCTAACCCTAACCCTATCTATTACACAAACCCTAACCCTAACCCTAACATGAACCGTAACCCTAAACCTAAAACTAACAAAAACCCAAACCCCAAATTAAACCTAATGCTAATCCTAACCCAACCCTAACCCTAACCTTATACCTATCCCTAACTCTAAAACAAACCCTAACCATAAACCTAACCCTAATCCTAACACAAACCCTAACTCTAACCATAACCCTAACCATAACACTAACCCTAACCATAACCATCACAGTAACCAAAACCTAACCCAAACACTGACCTTAACCTCACGCTAAATCTAAACCCAATCCTAACTCTAAAATTAACCTTTACCCAAATCCTAACCCTAAACCAAACACTAACACTAAGCCTAACACAAAATCTAAACTGAACTAAAACCCAAACTCTAACCCTACCCCTAAACTAACCCTAACCCTATCGCTAAACTTAACGGAATCCTAACCGAAACCATAAACCTAACCCTAACCCTAATTCTAACATTACAGAAAACCTTAAACCTAACCCTAACACTTAACCTAACCCTAAACCTAAACCGAACAATAAACCTAACACTAACACAAACCTCTACCCTAAACCTAACAATTAACACTAAATCTATCCCTGACACTCAACCTTACACTAACTCTCTCCCTAACCCTAACCCTAACACTAATTCTAACCATAACCCTAACCAAAAACCTAACACATAGCATAACTCTAAACCTAACCCTAAATCTAACAGTTACCCTAACTCTAACTGTAAACTTAATGCTAAACCTAACGCTAACCATAATTCTAACCCTAACACGAATCATAACCATAACACTAATCCAAACCCTGAAACTAACCCCAACCTTAACTTTTACCCTAACTCTACACCTAAAACTAATTATAACCCTAACACAAACCCTAATCTTAACACTAATCCTAACAATAAACCTTACCCTACCACTAACATAACCTTAACCCTAACACTAACCCTAAACCTAACCCTAACATTACAAGTAACACTAAACCTAACCCTAACATAACCCTAACACTAACTCTAAACCTAACCCTAACTCAAACCCTGACAGAAACCTTAACACTAAACCTAACCTAACCATAACCCTACTTCTAACACTAACACTAACCCTAAACCTAACACGAACTTTATCTGTAACCCTAATACTAACATTAATTCTAACTCTAACCCTAAACCTAACGCTACACATAGCCCAAAACCTAACCCTAACCCTAACCCTACTCCTAAACTTAACCCAAACTGTAAACAAAGCACTAACCATAAACCTAAACTAATCCAAACCGTATCCATAACCCTAACCCTAAAACTAACCGTTACACAAACCTTAACTTTAAACCTAACATTTTCCCTAACCCTAACCCTAACACTCACACTAATCCAAACCTCAACACTAACCCTAACGCTAATCCTAATGGTAACCCTAACCTTAAACTTAACCCTAACACAAACACTAACTCTAACCCTAACCCTAAACCTAATGCTAATCTAAACTGTAAACCTAATAATAATCATAACCCAAACTGTAACCATAAACCTAACATAAACTCTAACCCTAATACTAAAACTAAATATATTATTAAGCGTCACTCTAATACTAACCATAACTCCAACCCTAATCATAAAACCAACCCTAACCCTAACACTAAGACTTACCCTAACCGTACCCTAACACTAACCATTATCCTATCCTTAACCACAACCCTAACACTAATTCTAAAATTAACACTAACTATAACTCTAACCCTAATTTTTCCATAACCCAGATACTAAATCAAACTCTAATACAAAACCTAACCCTAACACTAAACCTAACACTAACACTAACCCTAAACCTAACTCTAGATCTAAAACTAATTCTAAATGTAACCCTAACCCTATCCCTTACCTTTCACTCACCTAACCCTAACCCTAAACCTAAAACTAAACCAAACCCAAACCCTAACCCTAACACTAAATCTAACTTTTACCTTAACCAGAACCCTAACACATAGCCTAACCCGAAATCTAACAATAACCATAAACCTAACCCTAACCTTAAAATAAACCCTAAAACTAACTGAACACTAGTGCTACCACAAACCATAAACCTAATCTAAACTAACCCTAACACAAACCTATCACTAACCCTAAACATAACCGAACTCAAACCCTTAAACAAACCCTAAATCTAAACTTAACATTAGCCCTAAACTTAACCCTAAATGTAACACTTACAATAAAACTAAACCTAAGCTAACCATAACACTAAATCTAACCATAACCCTCACCAAAACCCTAACACATAGCCTAACATTAACCGTAACCCTAACTCTAACACTAACTGTAAAAATAAGCCTTACCCTAACCCAAACCCTAAAATGAACCGTATCCCTAACACTACCCATAACACTCACATTAAACCTAATTCAAACTGTAAACATTTAACTAACCATTACACTAACCTAAACCTAATTATAATCCTAAGACTAAAACTAACCTAACCCTAACCATATCCCTAACACTAACCTTGACACTAAACCTAACACTACTCCTAAATCTAACCCAAACCCTAACCCAAACCATAACCCTATTCCTAACACTCAACCTAAAACTAACACAAATCCTAAAACAAACCTTAACCCTAAACCTAAACTAACCCTAACACTAAAATTTATCTAACCCTAACATTAACCCAAATTCTAACACTAAAACTACCCCTAACCCTAACCTACCCTAACACTATCCCTAATCCCAACCCTAACCCTAAAACTAACCCTAAACCTAACCATAAACATAAACCTAACCTTAACCCTAAACCTAAACCTAAACCAAACCCTAACACTAACTCTTAACTAACAGTAAATCTAACCTTAACACTAAACCTAACTCCTACCTAACAGTAAACCTAACCGTAACACTAAACCTAACACTAACAATAAGGCTAACTTATCACTAACACTAACACCAAGCCTATCTTTAACCTTAAACCCATACCTAACCCTAACCCTAAACCTAATTCTAAACCTAACACTTGCCCTAACACTAACACTAACACTCACTCTAACCCTAAACCTAACCCTAACCCTTAACCTCACTCTAAACCTAACACATAACCTAACTCTAACCCTAACATTAACACAAACCCCAAAACTAAACCTAAACCTAATCCTAACCATAACCCTAACTTTAACACTAACCCTAAACCTAACACAAAACTTAGTCCTAAATCTAACCCTAAACCTAACACTGACCCTAACCCTAACAATAACAATAACACTAACCCTAAACCTAAACCAAAATGTAACTGTAACCCTAAACCTAACACTAACCCTAAACCAAACCCTAACAGTAACCAAACCCAAAACCTAACCGTAACGCTAACCATAATGGTCACCCTAACCTTAACCCTAACCTTACCCCTAAACATAACACAAAACCTAACACTATTCTTAACCATAACACTTATCCAAACAATAACACTAACCCTAACACTAACCCTAACAGTCACCCTAATCATATCCCTAATAATAATAACAACCCTTACCCTAACCCTAACCTAAAACTAACCCTAAAATTAACACTAACATTAACCCTAACCTAAGCCTAACACTAACCCTAAACATCACTCTAATCCAAATCCTTACCCTAATCCTAAACATAACTGTAACCCATACACTAACCCCAACTCTAACCCTAAAAAGAACCCTAACTGTAACACTAACACAAACCCTAACTCTAAACCTAAACAAACCCTAACAGAAAACCTAAACCTAATCCTAATGCTAACCCTAACACAAACCATAAGCCTAAACCTAACATTAAATATACAACTTAACAATAAACTTAACCTTTACACTGAAGTTAACCCTAACCCTAAACTTAACACTAGCTCTAACCATAACCCTAAGGAAATTCATAACACATAGCCTAATACTAACCCTAACACTAAAGCAAAACCTAACCCTAACACTAAGCCTAACCCTAATCCTAACACTCACGAAAAAACTAACCCTAACCCTAAATACAATTCTAACCCTTGCCCTAACCCTAACCCTAACACTAACAATAACCATAAACCTAAAGCTAATTCTAAAACAAACCCTAACACTAACCTATCCCTAATGCGAACCCAAAACCTAAACCTAACCTAACGTAAACCTACCACTAACCCTATTCCTAACCCTAACCATAATATAACCCTAACCCAAACTAAAACCCTAAATGTAAACTTAACACTAACCCTAAACCTAACCGTAAACATAAGCCTTACAATAAACATATACCTAACCCTAACCCTAATACTAATTCTAACCACAATCATAAATAGAACCCTAACACATAGCTTAATCATAACCCAAAACTTAACACGAAACCTAACACAAACACTAACCCTAACCCTAAACTAACCCTATCACAAACACTAACCCTAATCCAATGCTAATCTAACACAAACCCTAACCCTAAAACTAACACCAACCCTACACCTTAACTGTAAACTTCACCCTTACACTAAACCTAAACCTAACCATAACCTTAAAGGTAACTCTGACCGTAAATTAAGGAGAACCCGAACACATAACCTAACCCTAACACTAACATTAAAGCTAACCCTAACCCTAACACTAACCCTAACCCTAAACTTAACCCTAACCAAAACACAAAACCAAACACTAAACCTAAACATAACCCTAACCCTAAAAATAATTCTAACCGTTACCCTAAACCTAATCATAACCCTAACACTATCCGGAAACCTAACCATAACCCTAACCATAGGGATTGTGTTACAATCCCTAACACTAACCTAACCATAACACTAACACAAACCCAAAACCTACCCTAACCTATCCCTAACACAAACCCTATCCCTAACTCTAAACCTAAACTAAACCTGACCATAACACAAACCCTAAATCTTAACCTAAAATTAAAACTAAATATAACTGTAAACGTAAAACTTACACCAAACCTAAACCTAACCTTAACCCTAATACTAACTCTAAACCTAACCTTAACCAGAACCCTAGCACATAGACTAACCCCAAAACTAACATTAAGTGTAACACTAACCCTAACCTAACCCTTACCCTAAGCCAATTCATAATACAAACACTAACCGTAATTCTAAACCTAACCCTCACACTAACTCTAATTCTAAACCCGACCCTTACAATAACCCTAAACCTAACTCTCACTCTTAGACGATAACTAACCCCAACCCTAACCCTATAAATAACACTAAAGCTGACAATAAACCTAACACTACCTTTTAATCTAACCCTAACATTAACCCAAATTGTGACACTAACCCTCACATTAAGCCTAACCCTAACACAACTCTAATCCAAACCTTAACCCTAAAAGTAACGTAACCCTAACATTTACCTAACCCTAACACTAAACTATTGTCCCCAACAATAACCATAACACTAAAACTAACCCTAACCTAACCCTAACACTAAAACTAACCCTAAACCTAACTCTAATTCTAACCCTAAATCTAAATCTAAACCTAACATTTACCCTAACCCTAACCGTAACACTAATACTCAGGCTAAGCCTTACGTTAATCATAACCCTAGCAGTAACACTAACCCTAACCTAATCCTAAACTTAACTTTATCCTTAATTTTATTACTAATTATATCATCAACCGTAAACCTATCTCTAAAACAAATCTTAACCCTAACCCTAACACTAAACCTAAAAATAACCTGAAACATAACCATGTCCCTAACTATAAAACTAACCCAAACCCTAACCCTCACCCAAAATCTCACCCTAACATAAACCCTAAACCTATCTTTCACATTAACACCATCCAAAATCCTAACTGAAAACTAATCCAAAACCTAACACTAACCTTAAATTTAACACTAATACTACCCCTAACTCTAATCCTAAATCTAACCTCAACCCTAACTCTTACCCTAACACATATTCTAATGCTAACCCTAACACTAACACAAAAGGCCACCCTATCCTTAACAGTAATCCTAACCATAATTCTAACCTTAACCCTAACCCTAACCCTAACACTAACCCAAACACTAAATATAACATTAACCTTAAACCTAACCATAACCATAAAGGTAACCATAACACTAACCCTAACCTTCAACCTAACCCTAAACCTAAACCTTACACTAAACCTAAAAATAACACAAAACCTAACCCTAACCATAATCCTAATACTAACAGGAACCCTAAACCTAACCCTAACAGTAATATTAACACTAACCCTAACCATAACCATAACCCTAAAAATAACCCTTACTCGAATCCTAAACCTAACCATAACCCTGTGCCTGAACCTAACCCTAGCCCTAATACTAACCCTAATCATAACACTAAATCAAACTCTATACCTAATTTTAACTGTAACAGTAACCATTACCCTACACCTAATCCTAACCCTAACACGAAGCCTAAACCTAACCTTAACTCTGACCTAAATCTAACACATAACCTAACACTATCCCTAACACTAATCCTAACATGAAACTTAACCCTAAAGCTAACACTAACCCTAGGCCTTAAGAGTAAAAGTAGCACTTACACTAACACTAACCCTTACCATAACAATAACCATAACCTAACCCTAACCTAATCTAATGCTTACCCTATCCCTAAAACTATCGCTAACTCGAAAACTAACCATAAACCAATACATATCCCTAACCCTAACACTAACCCTAATCCTAACACACAATCTAAACATAACACAAAACCTAACCCTAACCCTAACCTAAACCCCAAAATATCCCTAATCATAACCATAAAACTACCTCTAACCCTTAGTTAACCCCAACCCTATCCCTCACCCTAACACAAATCCAAACCATAACGATAACTCTAAAGCCAACCCTAACACTAACATTAACACAAATTCTAACCATAAACCTAACAGTAAACTTAAACATAAACATAACCCTAAACTTTACACTAACACTAACCCTAACCCTAACACTAACTCTAACTATAACCCAAACCCTAAATCTATCAATTACCCTAAATCTAATTTAACACTAACACTAACCCTAACCCTAATTTTAACCCTAACACTAACTATAACCTAATCCCTAATACTAATACTAACCCTAACAAAAAACCTAATACTAAACATAACAGTAACCCTAACCTAGCACTAATGTAATGCTAACCCTTACCCTTATCCTAACCCTAACTCAACAACTAAACTTAAACCAAAACCTATCCATAACTCTAATTCTAACCCTAACACTAAACCTGACACTAACTCTAATAAGTGCCCTAACCCTCGCGCTAACACTAACCCTAACCCTAACCCTATCCCTAACACTAACCCTAAATTTAATTCTAACCCTAACCAAAACCCTAAATCTAATCCTAACACAATCCCTAACCATACACCTGACCCAAAAGTAACTCAAACCCTAAACCAAAACTGAATCCTAAACATAAACGTAACCCTAATCCTAACCCCAACCCTAACAGAAACCCTAGCCCTAAGCGTAACACTAACCCTAAACTTAACCCTAACACTAACCCTTGCAGTAATCCTAACCCTAACTCTAAAGCTAACACTAACTCTAACTTTATCCATAACCCTAACCCTGACAGCCTAATCCTAATCCTAAATTTAACACTTACCATAAACTTAACCCTAACTTTAAAATTAAACCTAATCCTCACACTAACCCTAATTCTAACTCTTACCCTTACACTAAACCTAAACCTAACTGTAACCCTATCCCTAACCCTAACCCTAACACTCACCCTGACAATAAACCTAACACTAACCCTAACTCTAACCCTAACACTAACCCAAATTGGGGCACTAAACCTAACCCGAAACCTAACCCTAACAAAAACCCTAACTCAAACCGTAACACAAAACTTAACCATAAACCTAACATACCCCTAATCTTAACATTTAGCTAACCCTTACACTAAACCTAAAGCAAACACACTAACCCTAACCTAACCCTAAAACAAACCTTAACCCTAACCCTAATACTAACCCTAAACCTAAACCTAACCCTAACTCTCAGACTAACCATAAACCTAACACTAATTCTAAGAATAACCATAACCCTAAACCTACCAAAAAACAATAATCCTAACCCAAACACTAACCCTAGCCCTAACTCTAAACCTAACAAAAACTCTAACCCTAACCACAATAGTAACCCTAATCTAACCCTAACCCTAACCCTAACCTAATGTTAACCCTTATCCTAAACATAACCATAACTCTAAAACTAACCTTAGACCAAAACCTAAACCTGATGCTTACCCAAACCTGCTAACCATTTCCCTAAATCTAAACCTAACACAAATCCTAACCCTCACCCTAAACCTAACCTAACACGATCCCTAACAATAAACGTAACCCGAATACTAACCGTAACCATAACCCTAACCCTAACTCTTACCCTAAACATAACACAAACCCTAACCCAAACATTAAAACTGACCTTAAAATAAACTTAAACCTATACAAACATTAATCCTAACCTCAAAGCGAAACCTAACACTAACTCTAACTGTAACCCTAACACTAACCCTAAAACTACCCTAACCCTAAACCTATCCATAAACCTAGCCATAGCATGAACCCTAACCCAAAACCTAACACTAACCCTAATTCTAACCTTAACCGTAAGCCTAATACTAATCCTAAACTTAAACTTAACTGTAACACTAACCCTAATTCAATCCATAACCCTAATACTAACCATAACTCTAACACAAATCCTAGCACTAAACCTCACCCTAACACACACCATAACCCTATTTTGAACACTAAACCTAACACTAATCCTAACCGTAACCCTATATATAAAACTAACGCTAACCCTAACACTAACACAAACGCTAACCCTTACCTAACCCTATTACTAACTCCAACCCTAAAACTAACACTAACCCTAACCCTAACTCTATCCATAACACTAAACCTAAACTAATTTTAACCCTAACACTATCCTTACATCTAATCCTATTACGAACACTAACCCTAACTCTAACCCTAACACTAAATCTAAACTTAACCATAACCATATCCCTTACAGTGACCCTAATGCTAACAATAATTCTAACACTATACTAACCCTAACCCTAAAATAATCCCTAATACAAACCTAATCCTAACACTAACACAAACCCTAACCCTACCCCTAAACATAACCTTACCCCGAACCCTACCCTCACCATAAACTTAACCCTTACACTAACCTACTTTTAACCCTAAGACTAACTCTAACCATAACCCTAACCAGAATCCAAACACATAGCCTAACCCTAACACTAAAACTCACACTAACCCTAACCCTAACGCAAATGCTAACACTAACACTAACCTTAACACTAAACCTAACCCTAAATCTTACCCTAACCACAAACCATAACTGTAAACCCAACCCTAACCTAACCCTTAAAATAACCCTAATTCGAATCCTAAACATAAGTGTAACCCTAACCCTAACACAATCCCTAACACAAACCCTACCCCCAACCTTAAAACTAACTCTAAACCTAAACATAACACTAAATATTACACTAACCCTAAGCCTAACACTAATTCTAATCCTAACCCTAACTCTATAACAAACCCTAAATCTAACCCTAGCACTAAATTTAAACCTAACACTAACACTAACCCTTTTACTAACCCTAACCCTCACCCTAACACTGACACTAAACCTAACCCTAACCCAAACCCTATATCTAACAATTACCTAACCCTAACCAATACACTAACCCTAATCATGTCCTAAACCCTAACCTTAAAACTAACCCTAACCTTAAGCCTAACACTTATCCTAACCCTATTCTTAACCCTACCTAACCCTAACACTAAACTTACTCCTAACCCTAACCTAACCCTAACCCTAAGCCTATCCCTAACACTAACTTAAACCATAACTCTAACCCTACCCCTAAAACTTACCCTAAAACTAACCTTAACACAAACCCTAACACTAACTCAAACACTTCCCCTAACACTAACTCTAATGCAAACCCTAATCCTAACCCTAACATGAACCCTAAACCTAGCCCTAAACCTAACACTAATCCTAACACTAACCCTCACACTAACCCCAATTCTAACCCTAACAATTATAAGAACCCTAATTCTGACTTTAAACTTCATGCTAACCCTAACCCTAACCCTAACTCTAAACATGACCCTAAATTTATCACTAACCTCAACTCTAACCCTAACAAGAAGCATAACCATAACCCTAACTCTAAACTTAATCCTAGCACAATCACTAACCCCAAACTTAACCCTAAACATAATATAAACCTAAGTCTAACCCTTACCTAACCCTATCACTAACCCTAACCCTAAAACTAAAACTAAGACTTACACTAACCCTAATCTATCACTAACACTCACCGAAACCCCAACACTAACCCTATCACTAACCCTGAACCTAAGCCTAACCCTAAACCTAATATTAACCCTAAACTAACCCTATACCTAACACTAACCCTAACACTAGGCCTAAACCTGACACTAATCTTAACCCTAACCATAACAGTAACACTAACACTAATGGTAAACCTAACTCTAAACCTTATCCTAAACGTAACCCTTACACTAACCCTAAACCTATCTTTAACCATAACATTATCCCTAACACTAACCCTAAACCTAAACCTAAACCTAACACTAACCCTAATGCTAACCCTAACATTAACCGTAACTTTAACTGTAACATGAACCCTATCCCTCACCCTAACACTGAACCTAACCCTAACCATAACCTAAGTCCAATCCAAAAACTAAGTCTAAATCTAACCCTAACACAGACCCTAACAGTAACCCTGACCTTAACCTAACCCTAATCATCACCCTAACATTAATCATGACCATAACTGTAACACTAAATTTAACCAAAACCATAACACAAACCCTAAAGCTCACCCTAACACTAACCCTAATTTTAACAATAATTCTGACCCTAATCTTAACTGTGAACCTAAACCAAAACGTAACCCTAATCCTAACACTAAACATAACCCTAACCGATAACCTAAAACTATATCTAATCTTAACCTTAACCCTCACCCTAACAGTTACCCTAAACATAACCCTAAATCTAACACCCTAAACCTAACCCTAACACTAACCCTAACCCTTATCCTATCAAAAACCCTAACCAAAACCATAACTCTAAACCTAACACTAACCCTACGCCTAACCCTAACCCTCATACTAACCCTATTTCTAACTCTAACCCTTAAAATAACCCTAAACCTAACTTTAAACCTAAAACTAAATCTAAACCTAACCCTAAACCTAAACCTTACACTAACCCTGACATGAAACATAACACTAAACCTACCTCTATCCCTAACCCTAACACTAACCTTAACCCTAACCCAAACCCTAACCCTAATCCTAACCATAACCCTAACCTAACCCTAATCCGAATCTCAAAACAACACCTAACACAAAGCGTAACCCCAAAAACCTATCCTAAACCTTACCCTAACCCTAATTCTAACAATAAAAAATAATCTTAACCTTAATACTAATCTTAAACCTAACACTAACTCTTACATCTACGCTAAACCTAACCCTTATCCTAGCCCTAACTTTAACCTTAAACCTAACCCTAAACCTAAACCTAAACCTAACCTTAATTTTAACCCTCATCTTTAATCTAACCCTAAATTAATCCAAACCATGATCATAACCCTAACACAAACCATAGCCCAAAACTTAACTCTAAACCTAACCCTAACCCTAAAACTTACACAAACCTTAATCCTAACCCTAACATTAACCCTAACCAAAACACTAAACCTAACACTAACCAAAACCACAAAACTACCCCTAATGCTAATCCTAATTGTAACCCTAACCCTAACCCTAACCTAACCCTAACTTTAGAAAAAACCCTAAACCAAAGCGTAACCCTAATTTTAACACAAACTTTAACTCTATCCTAACACTAAACCTAACCCTAACACAAACTCTAAACCTAACCCTAACACTAACCCTAAACCTAAGACAAACCTTAGCCATAACCATAACAGTAACTGTAATCTAACCCTAACCATAACCCTAACCCAACCCTAAAACTTAACCTAAATCCAACGCTAAATCTAAAACTAACCTTAAAACAAAACCTAACACTAACAGTAACACTAACACAAATCCTAAAAAACAATCTTACCCTAACACAAACCCTAACACTAACTCTAACCTAACACTAACCTATCCGTAATCCTAACCAGTATCCCAAAATTAGCCCTAACCCTTATCCTAAACATAACCATAAACCTAACCCTAAACCTAACACTAAGATTAACACCAACACTAACCCTTACACAAACACTAACCCTAAACCTAAACCTAACACTAAACCTTACACTAACCGTAACTCTAAACTTAAACCTAAGATTAACTCTAACAATAACACTAACCGTAACACTTACATTAACCCTAAACTTAATCCAAACCCTATCACTAACCTTACTCCTAATCCTAACACTAAACTTAAAACAAAATATAACCCTATCCCTTTCAGTAACACTAACCCTAATCGTAACCCTAATCATCATACTACCCCTAATTCTAACCTTAAATGTTAAACTAACTCTAAACCCAACTTTAACCCTACAAGTAAAACTAACCCTAACCTTGACCCTAACCCTAACTGAACAGTAAACTTAAACCTAACACTATACCTAACCCTAACAAAAACCCTAACTGAAACCTTAACACTAAACGTAACCAAACCCTAACCTTAACCCTTACCTACCATAATACTAACCCTAATTCTAACACTAACAGTAAATTTATCACTATCTCTAACCTTACCCAATGACTAACCACAAACCCAATCCTAACCCTATCACTTACACTAACCCTAATCTTACCCTAAATGTAAAATTAACCCTAACCAAAACACTAACACTAACTGTAACACTTGCGTTAACCCTAAACTTAATCCAAACACTAACACCTTACTCCTAAACCTAACATTAACCTAAAACAAAATATAACCCTATCACTCCCACTAACACTAACCCTAATCCTAACCCTAACCCGATCACTAAAAGTAAGCCTAAGCCTAACCCTAACCCTATCCTTAAACCTAACAGTAACATTAACCCTAAACCTAAGCCTAATCTTAAATTTAACCCTTATCCTATTCTTAACCATAACACTAACCCTAAATCTATTTTGAAACCTAATATTATACCTAACACTAACCGTAACCTAACGCTAAACCTAACACTAACCCTGACCCTAAACCTAACACTAACCGTAACCGTACATGTAACACAAACCCGACCTCTAACCGTAAGCCTGACCATAAATCTTACCCTAAAACAAACCATAACCATAACCCTGACCCTAACCTAAACTTAACTCTGTCCCTAACCCGAATCCTAACCGAAACCATTTCAAAAACCATATCCCTAATCCTAACACAAACCCTAATGCTAACCCTAACACTAAACCTAAACCTGGCACTACCACTAACCTTTACACTAACCCTAAACCTAACACTAATTCTAACCCTCACTCTAACCCTAAACCTAAAACAAAACATAACCCCAACCCTAACACTAACCCTAAACCTAACCCTAATGCTAACACTTACATTAACCCTAACCCTAACCCTAACACTAATATTAACCATAACATTAACCCTAATCCTAACACTTAGCCTAACCCTAACGCTAACTCTAACACTTATCCTAAACCTAAACCTAACCCTAAATAGTAACCCAAAACCTAAACTTAACACTAATCCTAACACTAATCCTCACACTAATCCTACCTTTACACTAACCATAGACCTAACTCTAACCCTAAGACTAAACCTAACCTTAATGGTAACCATAACAAAAACCCTAACCTTATCCCTAACCTAACCCTAACCAAAATGAAGCCCTAACCCTATACCAAAACCTAATCCTAACCCTAAAACAAATCCTAACCCTAAAACTGACAATATCCCTAAACCTAACCATAAATGTGTTACATTAAACCTAACAATAACCCTAACCCTAACATTAACTCTAACCATAACACTAACAAGAAACCTGAGACATAGCCTAAGCCGAAACCTAACTCTAAATCTAAAAGTAACCCTTACCCAAACACAAACACTAACCCTAACCCTAACCCTAACCTTAATCCTAAACCTAACACTAACCCTAACACTAACCCTAAACTTTACCCTAACCCTAATAAAACCATAACCCTAAATCTAACACTAAATCTAAACCTAACCCTATTCCTTAACACTAAACCTAACACAAACTCTAACACTAACTCTTACCCTAACCATAACACTAAACCTAAGCCAAGCCCTAACACAAACCATAACCCAAAACGTAATTCTAAACCTAACCTAACCCTTACCTTAACCCTAATTCTAACACTAAGCCTAAACCTAAACCTAACACAATCACTAACCCTAACCTTAACACTAAACTTTCCCTAACATTAACCCTTAAACTAACCCTAAACCTAACCCTAATCCTAGCCCTAAAACTGAATCTAAACCTAACCCTAACCCTAAAACCTAAACGTAACTGTAACCGTAAACATAACCTGATAACTAAACTAAACTTAAATGAAACCATAACACTAATACTAACCCTAAAGCTAACCCTTACACAAACCTTAACTCTAAACGTAACTGTAACCGTAAACATAACCTGATAACTAAACTAAACCTAAATGAAACCATAACACTAATACTAACCCTAAAGCTAACCCTTACACAAACCTTAACTCTAATACAAATATTACCCCTAATCCTATTCCTAAACCTAACACTAAACCTAACCCCAACTGTAACCCTAAAACTAACACTAACCATAAAACTATGCCTAACAATAAGCCTTACCCTCAACATAACACTCAACCTAACTCTAACCCTAACACTAACACTAACCTTAAACATAACCGTAACCCTACCTCTAACCTTAAACCTGAAAATAACCTCAAACCTAACCCTAATGCTAACCCTAACACAAACAGTAACCCTAACCTAACCCTAAACCTAACCTAAAACAAACCCTAAACCTAAACCTAACCCTAACACTAACCTAAAACTCACCCGCATCCTAACCCTAAAACTAACCCTTACCCTAACACTAACCCCAAACCTAACCCTAACCCATACACTAAATCTCACCTTTCCACAAACCCTAACGCTTACCCTAAAACTAACCTAACACTTACCCTAACCATAAACATAACCCGAATCCTAAACATAAGCATAACCCTAACCCAAACGCTAAACCTAACAAAAACCTTAACCCAAAACCTAAAACTAACACAAACCTTTTAACACTAACCCTACAATAAACCTAACACTAACCATAACAACAACCCTAAGCCTATCACTAACCCTAAACCTAACATTAACCCTAAACCTAACCCTAATCCTAACACTAAAACATACCATAAACCTAATCCTAATACTAATCCTAAACCTTACCCTAACACTTAGACTAAGCATAAACCTAAACCTAACCCTAACTCTAAAACTTACAATAAACCTAACCCTAACCCTATCATTATCCCTAACCCTAAAAATAACACTAAACCTAAGCCAAACACAAACCCTAACCCAAACCTTAAACATAAATATAACCTATACATAATACTAACCTTTACCTAACCCTAACACTATACCTATCCCTAACACTGACTCTAACACTTACCCTAAACTAAAACTAACACAAACCCTAACCCAAACCCTAAAATTATCATTAACCCTAACCCTAAACCTAAACATAAACCTGAACTTAACCCTAACCCTAAACTTAACCCTAACACAAACCCTAACACTAAGCCTAAACTTAACCCTCAGCCTGACTCTAACACTAAACCTTACCCTAAATCTAACCCTACAACAAACTCTAACCCCAATCCTAAAGCTAACCTTACCCTAATAAAAAATGTAAATCTATCCCAAATCCTAAATGTAACCATAACCCTAATCCTAACACTGAACCTAAACCTAATACAAAACGTAACGCAAACCGTAAGAATAACTTTAAAGCTAACCCTAATTCTATACTTAACACTAAACCTAACCCTTACCTGAAACCTAACACTAACACTAACTGTAACCCTAAACCTAACATAAAGCCTAAATCTAATCCTAACCCTAAATCTACCCCTAACCCTAAACACTAAGCATAACATTAACCCTAATCCAAAACTTAACTGTAACCCTAACACTAACCCTAACACTAAACCCAAGCATAACCCTAACCCAAACACTAACCCTAAATCAAACCCTAAACCAAACACTAACGAAACCCCAACACTAATCCTAACCCTAATGATAATCTTAACCGAAATCCAAACATTAACACTATACCTAAACCTAAACCTAATCCTAACCCTAACCCTGACCTTCACACTAACCCTAATTCTGACCCAAACCCTTACACTAACCCTAAGAGTAATTTTAACCATACGACTTAACCTAACTCTAAGCCTAAGCATAACGCTACACTAACCCTGACACAAAACTCAACACTAACACTAACTCTAACCCTAACTCTAACCCGAACCGTAACCCTAAACCTAACAAGAAACCTAACCGTAACACATCCCTAACCAAACTTTAAACCTAAATTTAACCTATCCCTAACCGTACCTGTTACCTACCTCTAACACTAAACCTAAACTAACTCTGAAACTAACACTAAAACCAACACTAACACTAACCTTAACCCTAACCATAACCATAATTCTAACCGTAACTCAAATCCTAATCATAACCCTGACCCTAACCTAACCCTAACCCCGACCTTTAACTGAATCCTAACCATAACTTAAGCCTAACCCTAAACATCACCCTAACACTTACCCTAAACATAACCCTAACTCTAACACTTACCCTAAACCTAACCAAAACTCTAACAATAAAACCAACCCTAATTGTAACAATAACACTAAAACTAACCCTAAACCTAACCCTAAACCTAATTTTAACCATAACACAAACCCTAAAACTAAACCTAACACAAGCCTAACCCTAAACCTAAACAAAACACTAACCTAACCCCAACTCTAATACCAACTCTAACCCTACACCTACCCTTAACCATAACCCTAACCCAAACCCTAAACCTAAATATATGTCTAACCCTAAAACTTACACTAAACCTAACCCTAAACCTAAACCTAACACTATGACTAACCCTAAACATAACCATAACAATAACACTCTCCCTAAACCTAAATTTAACCCTAACCCTTACACTAATATTTGCCTAAAACTAACCATAACCCTAAGCTTAACACTCACTTTATTTCCAACACAATTCCTAACTCTAACCCTAATATTAACCCTAAACATAACCCTAACCCTAACACTAACATGAAGCATATACCTAACCCAAAACCTAACCCTAATCCTAACACTAAAACTAACTCTAACCTCAAATCCAACTCTAACCCTAACAATAATCCTAATCTTAACCCTAACCCTTACCCTAATATTAAACATAACCCTTATCCAAACCCAAACCCAACCCTCACACTAACCCTAATTCTTACCATAACCCTTACACTAAGCCTAAACTATCTTTAAACCTAACACTAAACCTAAAGCTAACCCTAACACTAAACCTAATATTAAACCTAACTCTAACCCTAACTCTAACCCTTATTCTATTACTAACACTAACACTAACTCTAAACCTATCTTTAACCCTAATACTATACCTAAACCTAAACCTAACCCTAAAACTAACCCAAAACTTAACACTAAATCTAACCCTAAACCAAACACTAACCCTAACACTAACCATAACAGGAACTCTAACCCTCACCCTAACACTAACTCGAACCCTAACCCTAAACCTAACACTAACCCTAACACTAACCATAACAGGAACTCTAACCCACACCCTAACACTAACTCGAACCCTAACCCTAAACCTAACACTAACCCTAACCATAAATCTAAACCTAACAAAACCCTAACCATAAATCTAAACCTAACAAAAATCCTAACCGTAACCCTGACTCTAATGTAACCCTAAACCTAACCTGAATCCTAACTGTAACCATAAACCTAACCCTAACCCTAACCCAAATTCTAACCCTATCCCTAACACTAACCCTAAGCCTAAACCAAACCCTATCACTAACAGTAAACCTAACACAAATTTTAACCCTAAACAAACCCTAAAACATACCCTAACCTTAACAGTAACACTAACCGTAAAACTAACCCTAAACCTATCCCTTATTCTAACCCTAACCATAACCATAACCCTAACACTAACCCCTACTGTAAACCTAACCCTAACTCTAACACTTATCATAAATCTAACCCTAAACCAAACACTTACCATGAACCTAAACCTATCCCTAACACTTACCCTAAACCTAACCTTAAATGTAACCCTAAACTTAACGGAATCCCTAACCCTAAACCTAACAAAAACCCTTACCATAACCCTAAAACTAAACTTAGCATTAAACCTAATCTTAACACTAACCCTAACACTAACTCTAAACATAACCCTAAC